>NW_020172779.1:9787678-9799672 GCF_003031525.2 Neophocaena asiaeorientalis asiaeorientalis
AGAGGGTGGCCTGCCTGTAGGTGGAGGGTCTGAGCAGTTCCTACTCCAGCAGGCATGGGTGTGGAAGGCACAGAAGGGGATGTGGGGAGGCTGGGGGAGGGGGGCCTATTTCTGGAGGAGGTCAGGCCCTGTTGTTGCATCTTCTGCCACGGGGAACCTTCAGAAATCGAAGCATTTTCCTATTTGTTCTCTGAGATGGTGCCTGCTCTTGCTGGACCCCGGGGAAGATGAAATCTGATTAAGATGCTGTCCTTCTCTATCACTTTTGAGGATTGGACAGCCATACCATGTGGTGGGTACAACCTGGAATACAGAGTCAGCAGACCCAGGTTCAGGTCCCGTTTCCCCTCCGAGTGTGACATCTGGGCGGGACTATTAACCTCTCTCTTCTTCCTCATGTGTATCACGGGGATGATGACACAGCTTCTCTGATGAGCTGGTTGAGGGGACTGACCAAGGTGATGCCCCTGCACGTGCTTTGCAAACTGTGACTCATTCTTTGTCTTTAAATACGTCGTCTCTGTCTCCTTTGCCGAGCTTATTATAGAACGCTGGTGCAGAGGAGAAGACAGGTCCATGGGAGTTCAAATCTTGGCGGTGTCATCTACTTCCTTGGCAAGTCACTTTCCATCTCTGTACTGTCATTTCCTAATTTTTCAAATTCGAATAGTAACGGAACCCAACAAATAGAGTCGTTGAGAAGGTTTTTGAGATCATGTACATAACAAGTTCTTACCAAGGGTTAGCTATGATACACGTGACAAATATTTTAGAATAATTAATTATGCTATGAGGATTAGGTCACTTAGCAAAGGAATGCATTAGGTGTCTAAATGGTATTTTAATCTATTATTTTGAAATATATCATTACTTTATATTTATTACCATTAGTTTTATTAGTAGGATTTTCAAAGCTGAAACTGTAGGAATCAAGGCAGCTGTTTCTCAATGTAACCAGCAGACGGCGCTCGCGTTGTGTTTAAATTCCGTAAAAGCTTAAAATACATACATATTCATATTTTCTATTTTTACCAGAAAGAGTAAGAAAAAAGAAATTAAAAAGGCCATTGTCTGTGCCATAGGGAGATAATTAGGGAATGTAAAACAGCTGATCCAGTAATTAATAAGAGCAGTGACTTGAGAGTCTTGGAAAGCTTTACTGCAGAACTGCAGGAGAGAAATTGACCTCACCGACATATGAAAAAAAAAAATCATGAGCTCACACACAGCAGGGAAAGGCTAAGCTCTTACTTCTGTGGATTTAGAACCAAACCAGGGAACCCTGCAGCTGCGCTTCTGAGCCACACCTGGGAAGGCTTTGAAGCGGTAAGTTCCACGAGGGAGGGTCTCCAGCCCCCGTTCTCATCCATATTCCCACGGCCTGCGGCAAGGATCAGCATATAGTAGATGCTCAATAAAAGAGCGCCACAGCACAAGCAGAGTCTCGAAATCCAGGCCTCTGTTTCCTCACGGTAATCCTGGATAGGCTTGGAAATTCTGGGGTCTTGTCTCCATCGGATAAGACCAACATGTGGCTGACCGCCCCACCCCCTTGCCTGGGTGTCATCTGACTTCTGTGTGAAATGAGGAGGTACATCTTCCATGTCAGGAGGAAATGGGTAAGCATTGGCAGCAGCAGTCAAGTTCGTGCTCATTCGGTTGGAGAAAATCTGCAAATGTCTCCTGGGAAGGAGGTAGCTCAGGGCAGGGATTACATGAGCGTTGTCTGAATTCTTGTTCTGCCTGGACTTGTTGCATAACTGTGAGTGAGTGGCTTGCCTTATGGCTCCTCCTCTTTGACGGAGTGTCAGGAGCCTCTGAATATTTGCTTGTAAGGGTAATGGAATGACAGTCCTCAAAGGCTTTGTAGAAATAGACATATATTCTAGGTGCTGAGTCTATGACACGTGTTAGGGTGGCCAGTAGAGAGCTATGGGGGGACGTGCCATTTGGATTTTATCTCTACTATATCCCTCATCTGGCCTGTTTTCCATATCTACAGGTCTTCGTCAACTTACGATGGGGTTACGTCCAGATAAAACCATCGTAGTTTGAAAATATTCTAAGTTGAAAATGCATTTAATACTTAACATCATAGCTTAGCCCAGCCTACCTTAAACATGCTCAGAACAATTAGCCTATGGTAGGGCAAAATCATCTAATACAAAGCCTGTTTTACAATAAAGTGTTCACTATCTCATATAATTTATTGAAGCTGTACTGAAAGTTAAAAATGGAACGTTTGTCTGACGGGTACGGGATGGTTGTAAGTGTATCGGTTGATTACCATTCTGATCCCCGGGCCGACTGGGAGCGGCGGCTCAGCATCACAAGAAAGCATCATACTGCCTACCTCTAGCCTGGGAAAAGGTCAAAATACAAAATTCGAAGTACGGTTTCTACTCAATACTTTCACACCATCGTAAAGTTGAAAAATCGTAAGTCAAACCATCTTAAGTCAGAGACCATCAGTATGTGGGCTCCACAGAGCGCAGGCCTTCTCTAAACAGGTGTGGTAGCCCTGGAGACCCACCACTCGGACCTCTTTCAAGAGAATCTGCCTCGTGGAACATAGCTGTCATCCCACAAACACTGAAGCCCTGCTGCCTCCAGGCTGCTCCCAGACGGTAACTGAGCCTGGCTGGGGGATCTGCTTACTGTGGGGCTCCCCTAGTGAACAGCTCTGGCTTTGGGGCTCCCCATCATCCTGGTCGACACATTTCCAGAACTGAGCTACAGTCTGAGGCTCTTCTTCCCCAGTCCTTCCTTCGCTCTCTCCCTTCCCAGGTGTCAGACCTTCATCGCCGTCTGAAGGATCCTCCGGGTCTTCTCCATTCCTTCCCCCTCTATCCTTCACTGGTATGAATCTCTTGTACATCTGATCCCATCATGCAAGTGCTTCCTGCCGGACCTGAGCTGGCATGCTTGCCTACTGTAGGATTAAGTCCTGGTCTCTGTTTTTACCCATTCTCTTGTCCTCCAGACCATGGGGTTGACTTTTCCTCTTTATAGGTTTGCAGAAATCAAAAAAGTAAAGTTCCAACCAACCACTATCTAAACAGAAGGGGATTATTGCCTTTAATCAACAGGATAAGGTAACAGCACGGCTGTCTACTCATCACGTCAGGGGTCTATATTAGTCAGCTTTTGCTTGGTTAAGCTGCAATTTCAAACCTCAAAGTCTCAATGGGTTACAAGCCCAAACACTTACATCACATGTTGGCTGTGATTCATGTGTCTTCATTCCAGGATCCGGGTGGAAGGAGCAGCCTCTTTTGG
This sequence comes from Neophocaena asiaeorientalis asiaeorientalis, assembly GCF_003031525.2. Lineage (NCBI taxonomy): Eukaryota > Metazoa > Chordata > Mammalia > Artiodactyla > Phocoenidae > Neophocaena > Neophocaena asiaeorientalis. Next base: position 9,790,958 of record NW_020172779.1, read on the forward strand.
GACATAATGTTCTCCTGGAAGAGGAAAAATTGCGAGAAAGTGGGTAAAACCATGAGGTAGCTCTTAGAGGTTCTCCCGGGGTTGGCATATAATCACTGCAAGTCACATGGCCAGGCATGATGGCAATGGACAGGTGCATATACTCACCCCCCCTCCTCCCCCAGCCCAGGGAGGCACTGCAAGTCACATGAGAGGGGCAAAGATTATAAACCCTTTACCATGGGGACAGTGAATAATTAGAAGCAATGAGACAATATCCAGTTCATCCTCATTATTCACAGATTCCATAATTGCAAATTCACCTACTAGCTAATATTTATTTGTAACCCCCAAGTCAGTATTCTGGGCACTTTAGAAGTTATTTGCAGACATGTGCAGAGCAGCAAAAAAAATTGAGTTGCTCGATGCATACCTTCCTAGCTGAGGTGGAACGAGGCAACACTCTGCTTCCATGTTTCAGCTTTTGTGCAGAGAGGAGCAGAGGGAGGAGACAGGATGGGACAGGGCAGTGCAAGAGGCTCTGACACTGGCCAGTTGGACTGGGTGCGAATCCCAGCTCTGGCCCCTATTAGTGGGGTGTCCTCAGGCAAGGCACTTAACACTTCTGAAGCTTCCTTTCACTCTTATAAAATAAAAAAGTCAAATTAAATCTACCAGGATGGGCTGTTGTTAAGATTTAAGGTTATAATCTATGTGAGATGTGTGTGTGTGTGTGTGTGTGTGTGTACTTCCCCGAGGAGCAATGGTTCAGTATTTGCTAATTCAGTATTTGCAGAACATAACTATCACTAAAAATAAGAATCAGTAGTACCTCAGGGTCATTGGAAGTCCCTGCCAAACAGCCCCTTTCTTCACCACCCATGTGCTGAACCAATTGATAAATCATAAAATGTCTAAGATGTGGAAACTAAAAAGCCACCTTTATTATTGATGAAGATTAGTAGAGGCTATAATGAGAGCCAAAGTGGGCTTCTCTATCCACAGCCTAGTCTCCCCAAGGCAAATTTTGTATCTGCAGAGCAGATACACTTTCTCAGGTCCCTGAAACCCAGAGGTGTGGGTGGAGAGGGAAGGAGCCTCACTCCACACCGTTGATGGATTAACTCCGCCCTCTTGAGAAATACGGACCAACGGCTGTTGTTCACAAACCAGGAAACATGCCACCTCTGTGGGGAGATGTAAGGAGCAAAGGGCTAGAAGCGTTTGGGGAAGACTTGCTGCTCACGGCCAGCAAGTGTGGGGAAGGGCATTCCCATCTAACACCTCAGAGGAAGATACAGAAGTTTAGAAGATACAGACCCGGCACATGGGCGTAGTGGGTGAGCTGGGGCTTCCCTTCTGTCACTGCTATGTGCTGACTGCGGTTCTAGGCTCTGATCTTTAACATGCAATCGAGAAAGGGAAATCACAGTCTGGTGTCCTCCTGGGAAGATGACATGTGGACACCCTGATCCTGGCCAGTTTCTCCTTTTGGGTCATTTGTATAGAGTCTGCTTGCCTAGGGCTGCAAGTAAAAATCCTTCCTGGCCACTTATTCCTCGATCATTTTGAGCCTGTGATGGAATCGTTCCCCCAGTGGTTTGCTGTAAGGAGGAGGGGAAACCAGACGTTGGCTGGACCTCGGGCAACAGAGGAAGCTGGGTTGGCCACTGATGCAGTCTTGGTAGGCATTAAATGCAGGCAGGGAACCGGGGCATTAAGAGCGACAAGTGTCATCCAAGAGCAGGCAGCTCAAGAGGAATAATTGATCTCTGTGCCTTATCTTTTGAAGTGAAATCTTCCTGAAAGCATTTTTAGGCTAAGCATGAGGGCTGTTTCCTTGGTTACAAAGGCTCGCTCACTAGGGCAAAGGTGGGGCACGTGGGCCACCTGTAGGTATTCAAAATGGCCAATTGCTGGTTGCCTGTGTATTAGTATCTTAGGGCTGTTGTAACAAAGCACCACAAACCAGGTGGTTAAAAACAGCAGAAATCCATTCTTGCACAGTTCTGGAGGCTGGCAGTTCAAAATCAAGGTATGGGCAGGGCCACGCTCCCTCTGAAGGCTCTAGGGGAGGAGCCTTCCTTGCCTCTTCCAAGCTCTGTCGGGTATTCGGCAATCCTTGGCATTCCTTGGTTCATAGAGGCACCATTCCACTCTCTGCCTCGGGCTTCACACGTTCTCCTCTGTGTCTCTGTGTTCAAATTTCTCCTTTTATAAATGCACCAGTCACTGGATTAGGCCCACCCTAATCCAGGATGACCTCATCTTAACCTGATTACATAGGCAAAGACTCTATTTCTTTTCTTTTTTTTTATCTTTTAATTTTGTTCAAAGTGTTCTTTTTATTTTTAACATCTTTATTGGGGTATAATTGCTTTACAATGGTGTGCAAAGACTCTATTTCTGAATAAGGTCACATACACAGGTTCCAGGTGGTCGTGAAATTTTGAGGAACCCTCTTCAACACAGCACAGGGCCCATGTATGTGTATGTGTGTGAACTGCATCTCAAACAGGTTTTGCACACTTCCATTACGTTCTGCCTCCCGTTTCTGCTTAACTCAGACCCCATGAATTCTCCAGTGCTTTAAGATTCTATAAAATACTTTCATATTCCTCATTTCATCTGATCCTATCAATAACCCCAAAATGTATTATTTTTTCCCATTGTCAGAAAGAAACTAAGGCTCAGAGAGGCTAAGTGACTTTCTGAAATCCCACAGCTGTTGTGTGGCAGGAACATGTTGTCTGGTTCTGTGCTCATTCCATATGACTGCCCATAACTTTTCACTATAAAAAGCAGCATGACTCTTCCATTGCTTCCCCAAACCTCTTTCACTAATGAAGGAAAAGGGCTTTTTAAAAAACTTTTATTCAGCTTAAAGTTGTTTGGCAATGTTCCCTTTCCAGAGAGTCATCAATCAATCAATAATCCAATCAATCCCATAATATTGAGCACCTACTCTGAAGCAGCGTGCTAGCCCCTGAAGACAGAGTGATGAATGAAAGTCTATAATCTAGCAGCAGGTGAGACAGATATGCAAACAAATACACAGATGGATAGATTCTTACACATTGTGATGGTTATTACGGGAGAAGATGACGGGGTAGGGATCTACTTTAGACTGGCATGGGGGTCAGTGAGAAGTTGTGGAAGGTGACTTGGGAACAGAGATCTGACTTAGCCCGCTGAAGAGGAGGTGTAGAATGTTCCAGGCAGGGCAACCTGCCAAATTCGGAGGGAGCTCCGTGGACTTGAGGGGGTGAGGGGAAGCGGTGTAGCCGGCAGGGCAAGAAGGGAATCAGAGAGATGGGTGTGAGGAGGGGATTTTAGAAGTATGGCTGAGAGCTGATGGGGCCTGATGCTTTGGCAAGGGAGATGGGAAGCAGGGGTGGGGTTTGAGAGAGGTTTTCAAGGGGAACCGAAGAGGTGAAGGTGCCTCTTGGCTCTGCACAGATCTGTGGGCTCTAACCTGCTGTAGTGAATCTCCTTCCCGTCGATGGCTTACTTGCCCACATTTGTACCTCTGGGTGAGTCATGGCAGGTGGCGTCAAGAAAGAGTGAGTGCCCTGAGCTCACCTCTGGGGGGACCTGTTCAGGCTTACGCAGCAATTCTGCAATCTGTTGACTGAGGTCACTGTCTGTTTTATCTGTCAGACCTCATGAGACTGCTCTCAAATGACTGCTCTCAAGCAGAGCCACAGCCTCCAAACCCGACAGAGGCCGTCCACGTTCCCCATTCATTTCTAAACATAAGCACACTTCAAAGAGCTGTTTTCATTCAGGTCGGAAAGTTCCTGAATCCTGGTGAGAGAAAGAAAGAGCCTGGAGATGACACCACTTGCTTCTTATCCAGGTTCCCCAGGGCACGGGGCATATACCTCTAACAGGACTTTTTGGTGGCCTTTTGGGTTGCTGCCGGGCGCTGGGCAGCAGAGGAAACCTGAGTGGGGGCAGCTCAGGGCTTGGCAGAGGGGCGTGTATGGGAAGCCAGACATTTTTAGAAATGAGAGAACGTGACCACGAACACCTTTGAAGTTTAAGGTATATTTTCCACTGCTGTCTTAATCCAAGAATCCGTGACTGGTGGCCTGTGTGCATGTGGTGTTATGTGTGTCTGAGTGTGTGTGCAAGGGTGTGAAGGGGGGGTGGAGGCAGAGAGGGAGAAGATGCTATCTGTGGGGCTTTCTTGGAATATTTGTGTGAGAATCAGATTCAGAGTCAAGAACCATTTGTCGGGCACCTACCATGCCCCAGATACTCTGTGGGGCACACCCATTTTTATTAACTTCTGGGTCCTTATGTAACTCAGTGAAGTAGGAAATATGTTCACCATTTTACAGATGAGGAGACTGAGGCTCACAGAATCGAATGGACTACATCCTGTGTTTACCTCCATCATCACACCCTCACTCTGTCATAATGCCTGCCGTGCTTCTTCACCTGCCTCTGCACTCAGCTTCCAATCCTTGAGGGAGGGACTGTGTCTTTAGTGCCTCTAATGCTGTGCCTGGCACATAGTAGGTGTTCACTGCTTTTCTTCAATTGACTTTTTGTTGAAGTTTAACATATAGACCAAAAGTGCACAAATCATCACTACATAGCTTGATGAATCGTCACACAGGGAACACACCCTGTGACCAGGATCAAGAAACAGAACTACTATTACCCCAGAAGCCTCCACGGTGCTCTGTTCCGGTCACCAACCCCTCCTCTCGTCCCTGTCAATGGTCACCACGATCCTGATTCTAACACTGTCACTCAGTTTTGCCTTTTTCTGTACTTGATGTGGATAAAATCATATATACGTCCTATATTATGAAGGTTCATCCATTCTCACTGCTGTATAGTCTTCCAGTCTACAAATATAGCACAATTTACTTGTCCATTCTACTGTAGAAAGACGTTAGGTTGTTTCTAGTCTTTGGTAATTATGAATAGGGCTGGTATAAATATTCCGATATAGGTCTCTAGGTGAAAATGCTCAGTAAATATTTGGTGAAACAAGAATTACTTGCTGCATGAGAAATCACACAAAGTATTTTATAAGTGAAGCCCCTAAATCCATTATATAGAGGGAAGTGCATAGGAGTTTGGGGGCGAAGTTGGATGTGTAAGAGGATCCCTGGGAGGGAAGTCCTTAAGGAACAAAGGAGGAGGCTCTGCCATGAGTGAGTCCATAGAAAGATCTCGAAGGGAGGAGTACAGGGGCAGAAAGTGGGTGGGAGGCTGAAGGCTTGAATGGCCAACACCAATGTTTGGTCTGCATCTTACGGGCAGGAGGGAGTCCTGGATGGCTTTGTAGCTTGACAGCACTGTCAGGTTTTTTTTTTTCTTTTTTTTAAGGGAAATTACATCGTCCATGGTTGCCATGGTGAGTTGGGGAAAAACGACAGGAATCAGGGAGCCAGGGTGAGAGGTCGCTGCACCCACTGAGCTGTGTGTTAATGAAGTTGTTGTGGAGTAGAAAAGACCTGCTGGGAGAAACATCGAGAAGAATTAACTTAAAATACTAGTTACCAAGCAGGACACCTGAGAAAGGCATATTTAAACATGGCTGCAAGGGTTTGCGCTTGTAACACAACGGGTACAGGCCAGGTGGGTTAGTGAATCCAGGGAAGCGGGCAAGGCAGCTGCACCTAATGGTTTCTGTTTCCTCAGTGACCTTGGAGGTGAGGTATCTCTCTGCTGAGAGTGAGGGGCAGGCTCCGCAGAGTAGGAGAACTGAAGGGAGAGAATCAGGTAGAAACTAATGGACTCTGAACCCAAGAAAGAATTATAAATCCTTAGGTAGAATATTGAGAACTTCTAGAAAAAATCCTGATTGTTTGCAGTCATGAGTTAACAAAACACTAACTCCCTTTATAGTCTTTCTAATCTGTCACTTGTAGTATTTTTAATGTGAAACTTCTTGATTCCTTTCTATCCAGCCTGTTTGAAGTGTGGGTGTTAACTAGTTTTCCCGCTGTGTCTGTTTTATTGTTCTTTTCTAATAATCAGCTTTTGGCTTTTCTTTTGCTGTGTGTTTTTGTTTCCAGTTTATTAACTTTTCCTCTTGTCTTTATTATGCATTTTCTTCTCTTTTCTTCAGATTTATCCTGTTGTCTTTCGCCTAAATGTTTGCAAGCTTAGCTCCTTAATTTCCCATCTTTCTTCTTTTCTAATATAACATTTAAGGCTACAGTGTTCCTTTAAGTGCCATGTTAGGTAAATTCCACAAGTTTGATGGATAGTGTTTTTATTATCATTTAGTTGCAAAATATTTTCTAATTTCCGTCTTGATTTCTTCTTTGATCTTTGATTTCTTTCATCAGTGTCTTATAGTTTTCTGAGTACAGGTCTTTTACCTCCTTAGGTAGGTTTATTCCTAGGTATTTTATTCTTTTTGTTGCAATGGTGAATGGGATTGTTTCCTTAATTTCTCTTTCCGACCTTTCATTGTTAGTGTATAGGAATGCAAGAGACTTCTGTGCATTAATTTTGTATCCTGCAAGTTTACCAAATTCATTGATTAGAGCTAGTAGTTTTCTGGTAGCATCTTTAGGATTCTCTATGTATAGTATCATGTCATCTGCAAACAGTGACAGTTTTACTTCTTCTTTTCCAATTTGGATTCCTTTTATTTCTTTTTCTTCTCTGATTGACGTGGCTAGGACTTCCAAAACTATGTTGAATAATAGTGGTGAGAGTGGACATCCTTGTCTTGTTCGTGATCTTAGAGGAAATGCTTTCAGTTTTTCACCATTGAGAATGATGTTCTCTGTGGGTTTGTCGTATATGGCCCTTATCATGTTGAGGAAGGTTTCCTCTATGCCCACTCTCTGGAGAGTTTTTATCATAAAAGGGTGTTGAATTTTGTCGAAAGCTTTTTCTGCAGCTATTGAGATGATCATATGGTTTTTGTTCTTCAGTTTGTTAATTGGTGTACCACATTAATTGATTTGCGTATATTGAAGAATCTTTGCATCCCTGGGATAAATCCCACTTGATCATGGTGTATGATCCTTTTAATGTGTTGTTGGATTCTGTTTGCTAGTATTTTGTTGAGGATTTTTGCATCTATATTCATCAGTGATATTGGTCTGTAATTTTCTTTTTTTGTAGTATCTTTGTCTGGTTTTGGTATCAGGGTGATGGTGGCCTCATAGAATGAATTTGGGAGTGTTCCTTCCTCTGCAATTTCTTCGAAGAGTTTGAAAAGGATGGGTGTTAGCTCTTCTCTAAATGTTTGATAGAATTCACCTGTGAAGCCATCCGGTCCTAGACTTTTGTTTGTTGGAAGATTTTTGATCACAGTTTCTATTTCATTATTTGTGATTGGTCTGTTCATATTTTCTATTTCTTCCTTGTTCAGTCTTGGAAGGTTATACCTTTCTAAGAATTTGTCCATTTCTTCCAGGTTGTCCATTTTATTGGCATAGAGTTGCTTGTAGTAGTCTCTTAGGATGCTTTGTATTTCTGCCGTGTCTGTTGGAACTTCTTTTTCATTTCTAATTTTATTGAGTCCTGTCCCTCTTTTTCTTGATGAGTCTGGTTAAAGGTTTATCAATTTTGTTTATCTTCTCAAATAACCAGCTTTTAGTTTTATTGATCTTTGCTATTGTTTTCTTTGTTTCTAATTCATTTATTTCTGCTCTGATCTTTATGATTTCTTTCCTTCTACTAACTTTGGGTTTTGTTTGCTCTTCTTTCTCTAGTTCCTTTAGGTGTTAGGTTAGATGGTTTATTTGAGATTTTTCTTGTTTCTTGAGGTAGTCTTGTATTGCTATAAACTTCCCGCTTAGAACTTCTTTTGCTGCATCCCATAGGTTTTAGATCATCATGGCTTTGTTGTAATTTGTCTCTAGGTATTTTTTGATTTCCTCTTTGATTTCTTCAGTGATCTCTTGGTTATTTAGTAATGTATTGTTCAGCCTCCATGTGTTTGTGTTTTTAATGTTTTTTCCCCTGTAATTGGTTTCTAATCTCATAGCATTGTGGTCGGAAAAGATGCTTGATATAATTTCAATTTTCTTAAATTTACCGAGGCTTGACTTGTGACCCAAGATGTGATCTATCCTGAACAATGTTCTGTGTGCACTTGAGACGAAAGTGTAATCTGCTGTTTTTGGATGGAATGTCCTATAAATATCAATTTAATCTCTCTGGTCTATTGTGTCATTTAAAGCTTGTGTTTCCTTATTAATTTTCTGTCTGGATGATCTGTCCATTGGTGTAAATGGGCTGTTAAAGTTCCCCACTATTATTGTGTTACTGTCAATTTCCTCTTTTATAGATGTTAGCAGTTGCCTTATCTATCGAGGTGCTCCTAAGTTGGGTGCATATATATTTATAATTGTTATATCTTCTTCTTGGATTGATCCCTTGGTCATTATGTAGTGTCCTTCCTTGTCTCTTGTAACATTCTTTATTTAAAGTCTGTTTTATCTGATATGAGTATTGCTACTCCAGCTTTCTTTTGATTTCCATTTGCATGGAATCTTTTTCTATCCCCTCACTTTCAGTCTGTATGTGTCCCTAGGTCTGAAGTGGGTCTCTTGTAGACAGTGTATATATGGGTCTTGTCTTTGTATCCATTCAGCAACGCTGTGTCTTTTGGATGGAGCATTTAATCCATTCACATTTAAGGTAATTATCAATATGTATGTTCCTATTACCATTTTCTTAATTGTTATGGGTTTGTTTTTGTAGGTCCTTCTCTTTTCTTGTGTTTCACACTTAGAGAAGTTCCTT
>NW_020172779.1:9799869-9800512 GCF_003031525.2 Neophocaena asiaeorientalis asiaeorientalis
TTTCTGCTGAGAAATCAGCTGTTAACCTTATGGGAGTTCCCTTTTATGTTATTTGTCATTTTTCCCTTGCGGCTTTCAATAATTTTTCTTTGTGTTTAATTTTTGTCAATTTGATTACTATGTGTCTTGGCATGTTTCTCCTTGGGTTTATCCTGCCTCAGACTCTCTGTGCTCCCTGGACTTGGGTGGCTCTTTCCTTTCCCATGTTAGGGAAGTTTTCGACTATAATCTCTTCAAATATTTTCTTGGGCACTTTCTATCTTCTCCTTCTGACACCCCTATAATGTGAATGTTGTTAGGTTTAATGTTGTCCCAGAGGTCTCTTAGTCTGTCTTCATTTCTTTTCATTCTTTTTTCTTTATTCTGTTCCATGGCAGTGAATTCCACCATTCTGTCTTCCAGGTCCCTTATTCGTTCTTCTGCCTCAGTTATTCTGCTATTGATTCCTTCCAGTGTATTTTTCATTCTAGTTATTGTATTGTTCATCTCTGTTTGTTTGTTCTTTAATTCTTCTAGGTCTTTGTTAAACATTTCTTGCATCTTCTCGATCTTTGCCTCCATTCTTTTTCCGAGGTCCTGGATCATCTTCACTATCATTATTCTGAATTCTTTTTCTGGAAGGTTGCCTATCTCCACTTTATTT
>NW_020172779.1:9802836-9813673 GCF_003031525.2 Neophocaena asiaeorientalis asiaeorientalis
CCTTATGTATTGAGGTGCTCCTATGTTGGGTGCATATATATTTACAATTGTTATATCTTCGTCTTGGATTGATCCCTAGATCATTATGTAGTGTCCTTCTTTGTCTTGTGTAATAGTCTTTGTTTTAAAGTCTATTTTGTCTGATATGAGAATTGCTACTCCAGCTTTCTTTTGATTTCCATTTGCATGGAATCTTTTTCTATCCCCTCACTTTCAGTCTGTATGTGTCCCTAGGTCTGAAGTGGGTCTCTTGTAGACAGTGTATATATGGGTCTTGTCTTTGTATCCATTCAGCAACGCTGTGTCTTTTGGATGGAGCATTTAATCCATTCACATTTAAGGTAATTATCAATATGTATGTTCCTATTACCATTTTCTTAATTGTTATGGGTTTGTTTTTGTAGGTCCTTCTCTTTTCTTGTGTTTCACACTTAGAGAAGTTCCTTAACATTTGTTGTAGAGCTGATTTGGTGGTGCTGAATTCTCTTAGCCTTTGCTGTCTGTAAAGCTTTTGATTTCTCCTTCGAATCTGAATGAGATCCTTGCCGGGTGGAGTAATTTTTGTTGTAGTTTCTTCCCTTTCATCACTTTAAGTATATCATGCCACTCCCTTCTGTCTTGTAGATTTCCTAACTCCCTTCTGGCTTGTAGAGTTTCTGCTGAGAAATCAGCTGTTAACCTTATGGGAGTTCCCTTTTATGTTATTTGTCATTTTTCCCTTGCGGCTTTCAATAATTTTTCTTTGTGTTTAATTTTTGTCAATTTGATTACTATGTGTCTTGGCATGTTTCTCCTTGGGTTTATCCTGCCTCAGACTCTCTGTGCTCCCTGGACTTGGGTGGCTCTTTCCTTTCCCATGTTAGGGAAGTTTTCGACTATAATCTCTTCAAATATTTTCTTGGGCACTTTCTATCTTCTCCTTCTGACACCCCTATAATGTGAATGTTGTTAGGTTTAATGTTGTCCCAGAGGTCTCTTAGTCTGTCTTCATTTCTTTTCATTCTTTTTTCTTTATTCTGTTCCATGGCAGTGAATTCCACCATTCTGTCTTCCAGGTCACTTATTCGTTCTTCTGCCTCAGTTATTCTGCTATTGATTCCTTCCAGAGTATTTTTCATTCTAGTTATTGTATTGTTCATCTCTGTTTGTTTGTTCTTTAATTCTTCTAGGTCTTTGTTAAACATTTCTTGCATCTTCTCGATCTTTGCCTCCATTCTTTTTCCGAGGTCCTGGATCATCTTCACTATCATTATTCTGAATTCTTTTTCTGGAAGGTTGCCTATCTCCACTTTATTTAGTTGTTTTTCTGGGGTTTTATCTTGTTCCTTCATCTGGTACATAGTCCTCTGCCTTTTCATTTTGTCTATCTTTCCCTGAATGTGGTTTTCCTTCCACAGGCTGCAGAAGTGTAGTTCTTCTTGCTTCTGCTGCATGTCCTCTGGTCTCTGATTTGACTTCTCTTTCCCTTGGTTTGACTCACTGTCGGGCCAGCATTGCCTCTCTTTGTGAGAGCAGTATCATAACATTATGGATGGGCAGGGACGAGGCCAACCTGGAGCTCCAGATGCCAGTAGGCTTTTCACCATTAATTAGAGAAACTTTTATGATGAGGCTTGAGACCATCCCACCCAGACTTGGTATGCAGTGGGGCATAAGTGGGAGGAGGGAGGTGATGTCAAAGGCCAAGTGGCTGGTGAAGACCTGGACACTTTCACTCACCCCCACCACTCATCGACCTGGAATTACCGCACCCCTCCCAGATCTTTGCACATGCCTCCTCCAGACTTGCCTCTGCTGAGAAACCTTCCATGATTCACACTTTCTGGGAAATCACACGTGGCCCTTTGCTTAGAGGCAGACCTTCTCTCTTTTCTCTTCTCTCTTTCCTGCTCCAAGACTCAAGGATTCATCCTGTTTTCCTCTTGCTCCATATCTGCCACACTCTAGTAGTCCTTTGGGGGTCTTCTCATCCTAAAGAGGGAGGGAGGCTCAAAGTATAGGGAGTTTCCCTGCAAATGGAAAGAGGAAAGGGCCTGGAAGTAGCTTGGAGACTTCACAGCTGGGCTCTGTGTCACAGTCCTGCAGGGCGTGGGAGGCTGTGTGGGGCCTCTAGAGACCGGACAGAGGCTCTGGGCTTCCAGCCTTGGCAAAAATCCCTGAGGTCAGGCTTGAGGTGGCTCCTTGGATGGGGAACACATCAGAAGAGCCACATGGAGGAGAAAAGAGAGGGTCCTCCTGGGACGATAGACACTGCATAAAATTTCTGGGACCCTCATGGGACCTAAGAGGAGGGGTACAGGTGGAGGATCCCACTGGAATTGAATTTCCTGCCATCTTGGTAGGATGGTGGCTTAAAGCAGATTAAAATTTGATTTAGAAATGTGACATTTCTTATACCCCATCATTAGAATGTCTGTAATTTACTTTTAAATACTTCAGTATCTCAGTGTGTTTTCGTATATGTGCCAATTACAATAGTTTAAACCACACCTTGGGTGCAGTCAGTTTCATAAATCAGAAGTTCACCTTCGAGGAGTGGACAGCATGAAATCTAACCAGAAAGCTCACAGTCCAGGATTGGCCATGACAATCTCTTTTGTTACCTTTTCCCTTTGATCAATACCAGTGGCTTTGCTAATTATCTCAATAAGTTTAGAAATGGGTTTCACTGGTGACATATGTGGGATATTAATTAGCTTAATGAATGTGATGAATGTTAGAAAGGGGCTTTTACTGGCAAAATTAGTGCTACTGACGATGTGTTGATTGCTTTAATTATTTTAGAGAAAATCCCAACATTTGCACCGTCTAATAATCTAGTAAGGAAGATATATACTGGCAGACCGGATACGCAAGGAAGATGTGATGTTGTAGTTCAAGTCTGGAGGCCATCTACAGGCAGAATTCCCACTTCCTTGGGGCACTCCAGTCTGTTTTCTCTTAAGACCTTCAGCTGATTAGATGAGGCCCACCTACATTATGGAGAGTAATGTGCTTTTCTCAGAGTCTACTGATTTAAACGTTAATCTAATCTAAAAAATACCTTCATAGCAACATTTAGACTGGTATTTGACCAAACACCTAAGTACCATGGCCTAGCCAAGTCAGCACATAAAATTAACCATCGTAAGCACTGTCTGGTCTGAGTCCTGTTTTCATATGACCTGGTAGTGAGCCTGTAGGGGAGTAATTTAATCCACCCTGAAATTTAACCTATAGTACTTTCTGAGCTACTATGATTTCCCCCAAAGAACCTAACAGTCGTGCATTTCCAAGTTGTCAGATAATAAATGTGTCAGGCCTTGTAGTTATACTATCCCTGATGCAACTACTCAACTCCACCATGGTATATGAAAGTAGCTGTAGGTTGCACGTAAACAAATTAGCCTGCTCCGTTCCAATAAAGCCCTACTGGTGGAAATGGAAATTCGAATTTTATGTAATTTTCGTGTGTCATGAAGTAGTATTCTTTTGATTCCTCTCTCAACCATCTAAAAACAAGAAAAGGATTTGTAGCTCTCGGGCCATACAAAACAGGGGGTGGGAAATGGTAGTTTGACAACTTTGCTGTATACCATAGCTGTCTCCATGAAAATTCACCTGTACTGTCTCTCATTCTCACATCCTACTTATATCTGGATGTCAATTAAGGTATTTAATAAAACAACCTGTTCTGGCAGCTCAAGACATCAGCTTCTTCTGAGAATGTGCGTTTTAATTGCAGCTTCTGGGAAGAATTCTTTCTTCAAAGGTTATAACAGTAAAATTTCCTTTTGGGGTGTTGGGAAATTCTTTTTATTTTGAAATTTTTTTCTCTGGAAGATGGTTTAGTAACGTACCATAGAGTGAGGGACACAGAATACTAGAGCTAGAAGATGCCTTAGATGATCTCATTTTGTTGAATCATTGATTTATTCATCCATTCAACATCTATTAAGCAATTTGGAGATCTACATTCCTGCTCATAATAGAAAATTTTTAGCAAATGACATTCTTGCCTTTGGTGTTTCCTGAAACAAATCTTGCACCTTGGACCTTGGACCAGCCTTCTCAGCTTCTCCAACCCTCGGAAATGCTTTTAGGCTCAGAGCAGGAGTCAGTACCTCAGGAAACCTCTGACTTCCCTCCTCCTAAGAGAATGAGCTAGTTCTTCCTCGGAGTTGCCCCTGAATCCATCATCTTTTCATTTCTGCCTCTGTTTTACTGATTAATAAAGTTATTTTTCACCCTTATTTTTCTACCCTTCTAGACACTTAGCATCTTGAGAAGCTGTCATATTCTTTTCTACATCCCAGAATCTGATACATAGTGGGTACTCAGCAAACACGTGTTGAAGTCATTTACTCAGGTGACAGATATTTTGGGGCCCCTACTATGTGCCAGGCACTGCTCTGAACAGTGAGAGAAAACAGACGAAAATCCCTGCCCCCTAGAGTTTCTCTTGTCATGGGGTAGGAGGTGGAAGACAGGTGAGCTCATTAAGTGAGCATATAGTATGCTAGAAGGTGGTAAGTACTATGAAGAAAAGTAAAGCAGGCAAAAGCGGGCAGGGAGTGCCAGGGGTGGTGGTGGAGTTGTCATTATAAATAGATGATCAGCAAAGACTGAGAGGCGGTGAGGAGCGAGCCACGTTGCTATCCAGGAGAAGCATTTTCTGGGAGAAGGAAAGCAAGTGTAAAAGTCTTGAGGTGCGTGTGTGTCTGGAATGGCCTGGAAATGGTGCAAAGGCCAGTGTGACCAGAGCTGAGCGAACAAGGGAGAGAAGTGAGTTTCACCGCACTGATATGAAAGACGAAGGGAACTAGTTGCCTTCTGTAGACTTGAAGACAAAAAGGGAAACTGAGGCTCAGAGAGGTGAGTGATTTTTGCAGGATCATGCAGTAGAGCTGGTCAGTGTCAGATTGGTGTCCCTGGGGCCAGACCCCAATCTCTGCCACAGAGGACACTGTACACAGCCCTCCTGGTGTACGCAGGGCCCCAGAGAGCCCAGCACTCTGTCACAGAGACAAAAGACCTCAGTGTCTTACAAACCATGTCCTTATATCCTGATCTGAACAAAAGGGAGAATAAGATTCAGCCAGACACTGTGTCCAGGGAGACAGTGTCTGCCAGAGCTTAACCCCCATCAGCAATTTTGAAGTTACCCACATTTCTTTCAGCTGGGATGTTTTCTTGCTCTGAAAACTTTTAGCAGACGACAAGGTATTGCCCTAGGTGTATTCCAGAGCACAAGTCGTTGCTAGAGTGGTTAGACAGCCACTTCGCTTCAAAGCCAGGGACTACTCCCAGGGGTGATACCGTTTGGAGAGCATTTTATACTTGTGAAATGTTGCTCTGACATGTTATCATTTATTTCTCTCAACAGATCAGTGAGATTGGAGAGTTTTCTCAAATGTACTGTACGTCTGGGAGAACGATGAGGGCCAGGAAGGCTGCTGATTTAGCGGTGGTCATTCTCATTGTCCCACCACCACCACCACCACCACCACCACCACCACCATCATTTTTGTTTGTGGCAAGGTATGGATAAGCATAAGTCATGGCTCCTGTCTGTAAGACATTTACAAGCTAAGAGAACAAACGTATGGACACCAAGGGAGGAAAGCGGGGAGGGGGGTGGGATGAATTGGGAGATTGGGATTGACATATATACACTAATATGTATAAAATAGATAACTAGTGAGAACCTGCTGTATAACACAGGGAACTCCATTTCGCTGTATAGTAGAAACTAACACAACATTGGAAAACAACCATACCTCCCCCACCCCCAAAAGACATTTACAATCTAGCTGGGTAGAACAGTTTATTCACGCATCCAGTTACATATTCATTCAATAATGCCTCCATTCTGCAAGTTGTTACTGAGCAACTGTTGTATTCCAGGTAATGAATGGAGATCCAAACATGTACTCCCTGCCCTGGGGAAGGCGTTAGGAAAAGGCTTCAGGAGGAGAGAAACTTTGCTTAGTTTAAAGGATGGACAGGATTGTATGTGGAAGGCAGAGAAATGGGGACACTTAGTTCAGGTTGAGGGGGCAGCAAGTGCAAAGAGGAAGAGGTAAGAAAAGGGGTGCGTGTCCAGGGAAGGTTGCTAAGCTGAAAGGCACTTTTTTCTCTAGGTGGCTAGGAGCAGGGGAGTGACATGGTTAGACGTGGTTTTTAGGAAGACCACTCTGACTGCAGTGCAGAGGATGAGTTGGAGGACAGGGTTAAGTCAGGGTGGTCCCTCTGGAAACACTGTGGAGCAAGATGCATGCAATGTGCGTTGTGATGGGGACACACAGCTTGAGGATGGTGTGGGCAGGAAAAGTTACGTGTGGGGTGTGGAGGGGAACGCTTCTTTCCACGCCTGGTATTCCCTTCTACACGGAGGAGGCTGCCTTGTAGAAAGCCCCCAGGCATGAGCCCAGCTCTGCCCCTGGGATCTGCCTCAGTCCCGTGAGGCTGAATGGATTTCTGTCCAATTCTGGGCTTCAGGAAGAGGGATCCTGTTTGCTCAGGTTTGTAATACACAATCTCCAGTGTCAGTTATCAGGAAAAAGATGATGTGTTTCTTCTCTATAAGTTGACTCTTCTGTCTTATTTCTCAGTTAATTCAGACCTGAGCAGGGAAGAGAGTTTTATTATTGGACCGCCTCAGAGAGTCAAGAGAACAGCTTTGATGCTGGCCTTGATATTATCGAGCTGTTGAATGAACGCCAGCAAGCACTTCCCTCCAGATTACTTGCTATGTGAGCAATGAAGCCTTGTTTGTTTAATTGAGGGGCTCACATCAGGCTTTCTGATAAATTGAGTGAATGCCTTCCTAACCGATACAAGAAGGTCTTGACACCATTAAATCGGGACCCCCAGAGAGGACAGGGCCAAAAATTGCGGCCAGGGAATCATCAGTGTTTAGATGGAAGTGAAAGTCATGGGTGGGGATAAGTGTGAAGTGACCAGTGAGGAGAACCCAGGAATGACTGGCCTTTCAAGGGTCAGAAGACTGGGACAAAGCAGCTGAGGAGGCCAAGTGTGCAGTGTCTCTCAGGTAACCTGACAGATGCCATGGTGCCCACCCTCTGGGCATTTAAACCACTCATTCATTCAGTGCTTGTTTACTGAGGGGCAGCTCATTGCTAGACACAGACCTTGTTTAAGGCCACGGGCTAGTGGCCATTTAGAAATCAGTCCTCCTGCAAATTGGGTTCTCTGATTTCTGGGGATCCCCACCTAACATTTCCATGTGTAAGAGAGAGGACCTATCTCATTTCTAGTTGAACCCCTGGGCAGGGCTCTACAAGGAGGGTCCTTGTGGAATCCTGAACTGGGTATATTGTGGGAAAAATAAGATACTGTGTGACCTTCAACAATCCAAAAGTTCAACCGTGGCATCTCTAGGAGTCTTGGAAAAACCACAAAACATAATGTGTTCTATACTTGCCTTTGCAAATGTCAGAGTTTTCTCTGTCACTGCTAGGTGCGAGCAGCTTCAGGTAGTGCCAGATGTTCCTTCTTTATGGAGCACCCTCGCCTCTTTCACTTCTTGGTGTGGAACAGGAGTTTGATGACCTGACTGGAGGGGAGGTGGCTGCAGTAGGAATCTTCCAGGGGTCAGGGTTTTTTCTTTAAGTAGTAGTAGATTTTATTTATTTAAAAAAATTTTTTATTGGAGTATAGTTGCTTTACAATGTTGTGTTAGTTTCTGCTGTACAGCAAAGTGAATCAGCCATATGTAGACTTCCCTGTGCTATACAGTAGGGTTCTCGTTAGTTACCTATTTTATACATAGTATCAATAGTGTATATATGTCAATCCCAATCTCCCAATTCATCCCGCCCTCCCCCTTTCCCCCTTGGTGTCCACACGTTTGTTCTCTACGTCTGTGTCTCTATTTCTGCTCTG
Organism: Neophocaena asiaeorientalis asiaeorientalis; assembly: GCF_003031525.2. NCBI lineage: Eukaryota > Metazoa > Chordata > Mammalia > Artiodactyla > Phocoenidae > Neophocaena > Neophocaena asiaeorientalis. The sequence continues at coordinate 9,810,724 of NW_020172779.1, forward strand.
TAAATAAGATTGTCTATACCAATTTTTTCAGATTCCACATGTATGCGTTAATATACAGTATTTGTTTTTCTCTTTCTGACTTACTTCACTCTGTATGACAGTCTCTAGGTCCATCCACGTTTCTGCAAATGACACAGGATTCAGTTTTGAGTCCACCAGGAGGCAGCGCAATGTCACAGTCAGAGAACACAGCCGAGGGGACAACACACCCGAACAAGCCCAGTGACGGGGCCTCTCTTGTAAAGTCGGGACAGATGCTACTCGGCACAGCAGTCGTGAGGGCATTAAGCCCCATCTCCTCTTTCTCTGTAACTGAAGAAACAAGTTTGCTTTCTACGGCCTTTATACGGAACTTCTTCAGTGACAAGCTTGGACCCTCAAGATCAAACTTCAGCCCTGCCACCAGCAGTCTGATCTTGTGTGAGTCTCCTTGTTTCTCAGGGCCTCAGTTTCCCCCCTTGTAAAATTGAACTTAACCTAGAATATGGCTTCGGAAGGTCCTGATTTAAACTGCTTGGTGGCTGCCATTGACGTTGGTTTCGAATTCCGCTGCTTATAGTTCTTCTTTCTGCCAGAAGGTGGTGGTATTGAGTTCTCCAATATTACAAAGAGCTCTATTTGCTTCAAGTTCTGGGAGACCCAAGTTAGCCTCCCTTAGATGCTTTGAATGTAAACGTTTTGTTGCAGGGGGTCTCTTTTAGGTTCTTGCTACACTTTGCCCCCTTCCCAGCCCTGCCGACCCAGGCTGCCATCTGGGTCAGCTCTTTTCAAGTCTCAGAGCACTTGGCTGTACTGTCTCAAGACCACTGGCCTCAGTTCAGGGCCACAGAAAAGAGGCTGGGGGCCTCTGGACCGTTCCAGGGCATGGGGATGACAGAGATCTGAGGGTTGGCCCCCAAGGCAGTGGCTGGTGCAGGTTACACCTGAGATCAGACTGGCTGAGGGCCTTGGCAGAAAGAGTGTTTGGTTTGAGCAGGACTCACTGGACCATTCCTTACCCCTCGTCTCAGACTCATGTCCCCAAATCCCTTCCCCCTGCTGCCTGCTGGTCCCTCATTATTGGAACCCGCAGGTCTGGCTCTCCAGGTCCAACTGGAAGCTTCAGCTTCAGGCTGTGGCCAAGAGTCCTCAGATCACCTGGATTTTGGTGGGGTGGATGGTTTGGGTGTCACTGAGGACACCATTGACCTCTCTCAACTGTGTCTACCCAGAAGCAAGGCCCAGGAGGCAGTCTTTGTGTCCTGTCCTAACAACTTGAGGAGTGAGCCTAGATGGAGTAGGCCAGCTGTCACCCATCAATAATGACCAGTGTCACATCCTGTCGATAAAGATAGAGCTGGAGCTGTCCTGCAGAGGCCAAGGCTTGTGAACGACCGTGATGAAATCAGGAGTGTCCTCATGCAGGGACCGGCTCCCAGGTGAGTCTGTCTTTCTCGGCTCAGGTCCTGGGACCCATCAGCCTCCTACTCCTTTAGGAGCTGCCCCTGCCCACCAGACCCTGGACCCTGTGGGCACTGTCTCGTCTCAAGCTGAGCTGGGGAATCTGTATGGTCACACCAACCTGCACTTAACTTGCTCCCTGCTAGGACAAATTGCAGGGCTTTGGGGTTTCAGGGTTTTGCTGTGGGTCACTAAGTAGAACTGGACAGCTGATGTCTTCAAAACAGTAAACACAGCAGAGAAGAAAGGGTATAAGTTCTGGAAATGCAGGGACTGGATGAGGCTCCCACTCTATGACCACTGCCCTGTGCTGTAGTACCTACAAGTTATTTAATTTCTCTAATAAGTGAATAAAAATATGATATATTTCGTATATTAATTATATGTAAATTTATATATTAAATAACATTATTATATAATATATAAAATATATTATATGGTAATGTAGTTGTTATATATTATATACAATGAATATGTTATTTAATATATAATATTATATATGTTCACTTATTTTCATTTACTTATTTATGTATATACAAATGTTTGGATGTTTGTTTGGCTTTTGGCTTTAGGTCATGATGTTTTGTGGTATGTATATCATTTCATGTCCTGACATTGGTATATTTATTGCACTTGAGGCAATATAGGATAATTAATATCCCCCTTGAAAGGACTCTTGTGTGGTCAGTGATTTACTGGATTCTGGTGACATTTTCCTTGGGTTTAGTTTCGATTGCCTTGGTTTGGTAAATCTCTTTAAAAGACACCTGACACTTCCCCAATTCTTGGTAGTAATTCCCCTTTCATTCTGGAATCCTACGTCAACCACTTAAGAGCATGTTTGGGTGCCAACCTTCTAGCCGTGGTGAAGCAATAACAAGGGAATAGTCTCAGGTCTTAGGGTGTCAGGTAATTCCGCAATTCTTTCTCCTTTTTTTTACTCTGTGGAAACGTCATGGAAATGGGTACCTACTGTACCTACTCTATGGAAAGCCTGAGCAGCAATGATCTTACTCAGAAATCACAGGGTGATAATTTGAATGATGGCAGATAGAATTATTCTGGGTTTGAAGTAATAATAATAACAATGCCTTTTATATGTATAATATTTTTGTTTTTTCAGAGCAACTTCCTATGTATTACTTACTGTGACATCGCCAAAGTCCAGGAGTATGCCTGTTGAATGTTATTTATCACTATTTCTTAGATAAGAAATCCAGAGCCTTGAGACGTGAGGTAATAATTGTAAAAGCCTCTACTTATTAAGCTTGTTCTTTGCAAGGCCACGTACCCCTCACATACTTGTTTAGCACAGCAGCCTTATGAGGAGGGCATTATTATCACCACTTTTCAGATGATGCAGCTGAGCTCAAGAGAGGTGACGTAACTTGTTCGAGGTCACACCACTAGTGAGAAGAACCAGGATTCAAACATTTGTATATAAAACCTCCCAGTCTCTGCTTCTTTCACTGTAGCCTGAGCTTCTTCCCCAGAGGGAGGGTGGTGTTGG
>NW_020172779.1:9813691-9881966 GCF_003031525.2 Neophocaena asiaeorientalis asiaeorientalis
GGGTGGGGTGGGGGGGAGGGGCGGGCAGAAGCTGGCCTGGGAGTCAGGAAGGCTCTGGTCCTGCTGAGTCTGTCTCTAACCTATGGAGTCATGTTGGGTAAGTCCCTTCCCATCTCTTCCTTTCAGCTTCCTTGTGTAAAGCATGGAGTGTAGAAATGAGGCAACTTCCAGCTCTAGGAGTCTATGACATATCTGAATCTACTCCCTAGGTACCCCTCTACGTATCCAGCCCCTCTTCATACAATTTTACAGAACTGGGGATAATTGTAGTGGGGCATTGGTGCTCAGTCTATAGCTCTTATCCATGTCTTTCATGTCTAAATGACAGTTTTCCTCAAAGAAGAATCTACTGTTGTAGGCACAGTTATTGACTCTGTAGAGAAGAGTGTTGGAGAGGAACGGCAGTAGGCAGCCTGCCTTGTCCCTTTGGGATGGCGAGGTTATAGGAGCGTCACATAAACCGAGTGACTGCTGCAGAAGTTAGCTGAACATGAACAGCTGTGCAATCTTGGGTTCCCCCAAAGCAGAGACTGCAACAAGGGCTCATATTTGGGTCATTTATTTTGGGAAGTAATCCCAGAGGTCAGGAGTGGAGGGGCTGGGAAGAGCGTTGGGGAAGGAGGGAAAGCCAATCCTATGGGTGAATTCTTGGCATGGTTACTGTCGTGGACAACTGAGTCACTGCTGTGGTCAACTGGGACTTGATCCTACTGGGATCTTGACTTAGACTGTTCTCTGGAGACATGGAAAACGATGTTGGTCTTCCAGTGGTCATGAAGCATCCTGGGGGTGTTAACTCCCTTGCATTTGCAGTTTGCACATACACCAGAGTGGCTGAGCAGACTCCAGCATGCAATTCATTAGGTGACAGGCCCCAGGCAGAAAGTAAAAGATGCCCAAGGCAGCAGAAGAGAGATGCTCTATCCTGTAGCTGCAACAAGAGCCAGGGATAAATGGTGGCCAAGAGGACGAGAAATGGGGCATCAAACATGTCTGACACAACTGCCTTGCCTGGTACCCAGCCCAAGAGGGCCGTGGAGTGGGTTGCAGGGTGAGATCTGAGTGTGGGTATGGAGGGACTGGAAGAGATTATCCAAAGCACATCTCCCATGTTAAGGAAATGGTGCAGTGGAGCGACCCTGTAGGTTCTCCCATGTGTGCTCCATGACACAGGCAGTATTTGGATACCAGTCACTCAGAGCTCATAGGTGACCTAAAGAACACTTGTCTAGTAAAAAGACTGTCCTCCTCTGCCCTCTAAACTCCTCTTTTTCTCTGAAGGAGCTGGGAGTGCAGACAGAAGAGGTGGGGGAAGATAGGATTGAGCATACTACCTCCCCTCCCCTGCCAAGTCCTTCAGACCAATACATTGAGCACTGACGTGGGCGGGGAGGTGACTGCCAAGTTAGACATGATGCCATGTGTTCAGCTGCACTGAGCTGCATTTTTTAACAGCTAGAAGAGACTGAAAAGCTTCGGGCGGTCACTGAGGGATGGAACAGGAGAGAGGACACGGTGGCATAGAAGGTAGGGCTTAGAGGGAAAAAGATTTCCTGATTAGACGTCACCAGGTTTAACCTGTTCACACACTGGCCACAATTCTCATTTAGCTGTTTATCGCGTAGGACAACTGGATCAGCAACACTTCTTTTCTCAGCAGCAGATTCCTCAGTTCAGGTACTGTTATGTATCCTACATATAATATTAATGATAAAGGTGGCTCCAACCTCCGACGCCTTCAGGAGCCAGACAGGGAGCAGAAGTGAGGGAAGCAGGCCTGGCTGGGACTGATGAACCAGAGAGCTGGTGCCCTGCTTCAAGCTCTAGCCTGTTGTCTTGCAGAAACAGCAGAGTAGGGAGTTTAGATCAATGGGCATGTCAGACACTTAGATTGATTGCCACCACCATACCACCCTCTGTCCCCATGGTACACTGTGCTAACGGCCCTATTTCATTACCCCTCTACGTATCCAGCCCCGCTTCATACAATTTTACAGTGTCATCTCATTGTGGCTGGGAATGCTTTCTCGTCACTGCGATCACCTCGTTGCTATGACTTGTTTGGGCCCAATGGTATATTAGCAGCTGAGACACACATGGAGGCTTGAGAGAGTAGACTTGTCCTTTTGCATCTGTGCCATCACCATGAGGAGACCGCATCTGAGCTGGCTGCCCATCCCGGAAGGGGAGCGAGAGAAGGTGGAACAGAGCTGGACCACACCAGCCAAACCCACCCTCCATCGGCTGACCCTTCACTGACCTGCAGATTATGAAAATAAATGCTGTGGGGTGGGTGGTTATCCAGCGATTTTGCAGCAGTAGTTAAACCAATGCAATACGCATGACACTGATAACAGGGCACTGTTGCCTGCTGAGCCTCTAGGTGGCCTCAGATTCTTCCACTGTTAATCCATGGGGAGAGCAGATGAATTGTTTGTCAGACACCCAGGAGGCGACAGAGCCTCTGAAGGCTGCCCTGGGTGTTTGGCTGTGTTCACGATGCCAGCGGTTGCCCCTTCGTCCTTTCCTTTGTTCTGGCTGCAGTGTCCTCAGAGGGCAGGTGGCCCAGCCACCACGAGCTCTTCAGCCCTCACAGGGTATCTGATTTAGTCTACTGGGTCCCTTTTCTTAGCATTTGTACTCGGGGCTTTCTACAGCTTCAAAGAGCTTCTCACCCACATTCACTCATTAATTCATTACTCCTGTGAGTAAAACCTGAAGCAGTGAGAGGAGAATGTCATTAGCAAGCACACCAGAGGCTCATTATTTAGAATAGGTTGCCCAGAGCCAGGCTCCCTCTGCCAGAGCTATTAACCCCCTCCCTTCTTCTCTGCAGGCAGGTGTGTACCAGGGTCGGAATCCATCAGGCACTTGGTGGTTGCCAAGCACTTACTGTGTGCTCATCTAGCTACACTGGGTGCCATGGGGATATAAGAAGTTGTAAAACACGATTTCTGACCTCAAGGACCTGCAGTCTAGTGAGAGCACAGGCTCTGGAGTCATGTAGACCTGAGTCTGAATCCTGGCAATTTATAAGGCCTTGGGCTAAGGAGCCCCTCTGAACAAGTTTCCTTAACCATAAAATGGGATGCTGTCACTTCCTTACGGGCAAACTGAGGATAAGCAAGATGCCCGCAAAAGGTGCAGGGAAAGGCCTGGCGCTCAGTGAGTGCTCCAGAAACCACAGTGTTTCCTGATATCACTCAGACCAATGCCTGCATGCACATCTCTCATCCCAAGCCTGGCACAGGCCTACAGGCCAGTGTGGCAGAGGAAGGAGACCTGGCAGAGGGTAGAAGCTTTGGGGGTGCCTTTATTTCAGCGGCGAGATGAGGGAGAGGGAGCAGAGAGGGAAATTGAAGGGCTGGCGGGGTAGCAGGGACACCAGGGGGGATACAAACAGGTAGGGGCCGAGGGAGAGTGCCGAGAATGGTGAGGGCGGAAGGTGACAGCCAGCCAGTGGCAGAGGAGAGATGGAGCAGGATATAGACTGAGGACATTCATCCATTCAATCACCCAGTGGCTACTGAGTGCCTGGGGTGGCCATGAAAATGCTCCACTCAGATCTCCTCCTTAGGGGAACGTGAGTGACCACCCGGCCTCTGTCCCCCTGGATCACCCATACACAGGTGCTGAGGGTTTGTCTCTCCTGGGCTGTTACCAGCCAATGATTGCAGATGGCGGGCTATCCCTTTGGGATGTGGGACTCCTCTGCTGGGCTCCCCATTGGTCTGGCAAAAACAGTCTTGGAGATTCACTGCAGTCTAAGACTTTTTTTACCCAGCCCTTCTTCCTCCCTGCTCTCCTTTTATAGATGTCAGGCCTGAATTACAGACCTAAGCTTCTCCTTGCTCCCCAGTCCCCTTAAGCCAAGCCTTCAAAGGTGGTATCCCCAGCACATCTCTTGCATTTCTAGCTGCTTCATTGCTTTGGCTTCCTGGAGGATCCAAGCTAACACACTAAGGTAGCACCTAATAGGTGTCATGCACTGCTTTATGCGCCGGGGGTGTCAGGGTGACCAAGACAAAAGTCATTAATGTCGTGTTGCTGGTGGCAGGGGTGGTGGAGACAAGAGGATAAATAGGCAAGCAAAGAAATGAATACGCTCATTTTAGACAGTGAAACCTGCTACGAAGAAAACAAAATGGGAGACTGCTTTAGACTGCAGGATGAGGGATGGCCTTTGAAATGGTGAGGCCAGAACGTTGAGGAGTCAGCTATGCAAGTGATGGAGTCTGGGTGTGTGAGGGGTGATTGCATCTGTCAACTTGGCTGGGCCACAGTGTCCAGATGTCCGGTCAAAATTCTGGATGTTTCTGTAAGGTTGTTTTTAGATGAGATTAACATTTAAATTGGTGGGCTTTGACCATCTACAGATGAATGGATGAAGAAGATGTGGTATATATACATGATGGAATATTATTCAGCCGTAAAAATGAACGAAATAATGCCATTTGCAGCAATATGGATGGACCTAGAGATTATCATAGTAATAAATTTCTGCTCATTTAGTGCCCTGAGTTTGTGGGAATTTGTTATGGTAGCGCTAGGAAACTAATACAGGCACGATCAATGTCATCTCTTCCTCCTAAAAGCCTGGACTCTCACCTGTTGGGGGAACATGCACTGCCTTGGAATACCTAATGGTGGTTGCCAGGGGCTGGAGGGAGGAGAAAATGGGGAGTTGAGGTTCCATGATTATGGAGTTTGTTACACAATGTGAAAAAGTTGTAGAAATCTGTTGTACACTGAAAACTGCCGAGTAAATTCACGTTGTGTGTTCTCTTTTTTTTTAACCACAGTTTTTAAAAAGCAGGTTGTCAATGTATAGTAAAGGCAGACAGACAGAGAAAGACAAATATCATATGATATCACATATATGTGGAATCTAAAAAAAATACAAATGAACTTATTTACAAAACAGAAATAGACTCACAGACACAGAAAACAAACTTATGGTTACCAAAGGGGTTAGTGGAGGAGGGGGGAGATAAATTAGGAGTTTGGGATTAACAGATATACGCTACTATGTATAAAACAGATAAACAACAAGGACCTACTGTGTAGCATAAATGTTACACAATGTGAAAAAGTTCTAGAAATCTGTTGTACAATAATGCTGGTTTGTTATGGGCTCTGTTCCCTCTCCCATTGTTTTTGAACTTTCTATGCTTCCATCTTAGGAAGCCAAGCGGTATAGAGAAATGCCATGGTCTTGGGAGGCAGACATGGTCTTGGGAGGCAGACAAGCTTTGAAACACGGCTTCTTCGTTCCCTTGCTGTGTGATTGCTGAGTCTCAGTTGATTTCAGGTTTCTTGAAGTTTTAATTTATGTAGAATACCGAACACAGGCTTTGGGATCTGGTATGTGCTCCACCTTTACAAGTGAGTCTAAAGGTTAGAAATTGGGTTGGATTCGTCTTTGCATTCCTTTAAGAGTTCCTGGAGGGGGGCAGGGATAAATTAGGAGTTTGGGATTAAAATATACATACTACTATATATAAAATAGATAACCAACAAGGGCCTATTGTATAGCACAGGGAGCTATGCTCAATATCTTATAATAACCTATAAGGGAAAAGGATCTAAAAAAGAATATATATATATATAACAGAATCACTTTGCTGTACACCCAAAACTAACACAACTTTGTAAATCAACTACATTTCAATAAAAATTTAAAAAAAGAAAAGAGCTGGAAAAGAAAAGGGAAAAAAAAGTGTTTCTGGAAAGAATACATTTGCAATAAACATTTGTTGATTGGTTGTTAGTTGACTGATCGTAGACATATCTGTTTATGGAGTAACAGCTGTGTGCCAGGCATTCATCTCAACGTTTAAACTATTAATTTAATCCCCATGGCAATTCCTTGATATAGATAGTATTATCTTTGCTTTACAGGTTACAAAAAAGAGGTGAAGCTATGATTGGCACCTAGGTCTGATTTCTGGGTCTACCCTACTACCCTGATGAAGAGACACTTTAGGAAAGAAAGGTGGATCCCTCCAAGCTCTTACCGTCAGCTTCCTGACAGCTAGCCCAAATCCTTCCTGCTGCAGTCTGCCTGTGTTCTGCTAACCCCCCAGGCCAATCTCTGCTCTGGTTCCACTCCAGGTTTCCCATCCAGCGTTGTCCTTCCCTTGCTTTCCCCACGGTGTGTGTAGGGTTAAAGTCTGTTGCTAAACCTGTGTCTCTTCATGGGTCTTTTCGCATAACATTTAATAGCTGCTAATGACTGTGACCCCTGCGGCACTCATCTAGTGGACTTCAAGTTGGCATTTCAATTAGTTGTGCTGATTGCTGGGTTTGGGCATTTCATGTATTTGTAGGGAAGCTCAGCCTAAAAACCGTCAGCTAAGGGACTTATTACCTCGGAGCTTCTTGGGGGGAATAAATAACCTCATTACAGTGTCTTTTGCTCTGGTTGAGAGACGGGAAGAAAGTTGACTCTCTCAGGCCGTTATGTGTGGGGAGGGGCTGGTGCCCATGACTACGTGTAACCAGCAGGGGGGCCTTTCTCCCCTCCCCTCCAGTTCTCCTTCCCTCCTTCTCTTCACCCCCTCTCTCCTCTCCCCTACCCTCTCTCCTCCCTTTCTTTCTTAGCCTTGCCTCTTCTTTTCTTTCTTTCTTTCTTCATTTCTTTCTTTCCATCAAGTCTTTGATGACAGGCTCATGAATACAAATAGGGTCACATTAACAGTTGAACCTGGAATTTACACACACACACACACACACACACACACACCTTTCTCTAGGTATCCCTGAGTTTTTGAAATGGCAACTTTCCAAACCCACATTAGCCAATGCACATGAGGAAGGAGCAGGGGGAGGATGGGGTTAATACTAAATACCCATAGGTTCAAATCCCCACTTCAGGATCTATTAGCTCGGTGATCTTGAGCAGGTACTTAAACCTCTCTGGCTTTCAGCTTTCTCATCTGTAAAATGAGAATAATGTCCTGTATCATAGACTTGTCAGGGGACAAGAGAGTAAAGGTGTAAAGAGCTGAGCACAGTGTAAGAGAAAAATAACTGGCAGGTATTGTGGTTACTCTGACTTTAAATACCACGGGATTACTTCTCGCAGCGATGTCCAGCAGTCTGTCTGTCCTTCCTTCCTTCTTCTTTTCTTTCCTTTCATTTCTTCCTTCTAGAAATGAAACCTTATGGATAATGGTATTAAGTTATTACTCTAAGCAGAAACACCTCCCTTCTACACTTAGCCTTGAGATTCTGGGGCTACAACTCTGCAAGGCTGGATGGGGCAGAGGGGAGTTGTTTCTTGCTGTGAGGTCCCTGGGGCTTCCTAGGGCTTCTGGTTCTGTGAGCATCTCCTGGAGGTGACAGCGCCTTCAGGTGGCAACAGCTTAATTCCGTGTGCCCTTGGATTCAGCCTCACCATGTGCCGTCTCGAAGACAGGCAGTGCCTCTCCTCTGATCTGAGTCCCAGGCCCACGGGGTCTTCCTCTGAGCTCAGAGATACCAGCCTCAGCCCAGCAGTGTCCCCTTCTCAGAGTTTCACCTCCGTGGGGCCCCTTCTCCAAGTTTCCAAGTTTTAATAATCATTTCAACCTCTCCCCTTGGTTAACTCAGCCCTAAGTGATTACTTTAGAATTTTCTTTTTATTCTTTCAGTTACCAAGTTCATAACTTTTTGGCTGGTTAACAATGTTTAATTTTTATTCTCTCTGTTTCAGTAGCTGTTGTGGTTTCTGTCTCCTGATCAGACCCTGATTTATACAGGTGCCAAGCAAGGATCAGGCACTATTCTGGGCTCTATGGAGAGAGCAGTAAACAAAATACGGAAAATACTCCACCCGACTCTCTCATGGAGCTTACATTCTGTTCAGATAAAACAGAAAAAACCCTAAACACATATATAAAGAGAATATGGTATGTCAGAGGGTGGTAAGTACTATCTGGAAAATATACCAAGGAAGAGGTGTAGGAGTACCGGAACGGGGGTGGTTTGCTATTTAAGCTGTAATGTTTATATGACACCACTCATCATGTATATGAAAATACTTTGGTGCCCAAATATTGGGAATTATTTTGTTTGTTTCATTCATAGCATAGCCTTTTGCAAATCTTAGAGATTGTGTGAAACCAGGAAGAGTATAGAATTAACAGGGCTCTAAATAGATGTCATATCTGGGGGAAAAAAGCAAAAGGTTTTAATTGGTGGCTAGTGAGTGTGTGTGAGTGTGTGTGTATGTGTGTGTGAGTGTGTGTGTGAGTGTGTGTGTAAGTGTGTGTGTGTGTGTGTGTGTGGTACGCCTCTGAATTTACAGCATAAACTTTGCGTCCAGTAGTCTTCCTCAACAGATTCTCAGGTTCATTTTAAGACATAGATAGTAAATACATTGCAGAACGGGACTCCAGTTTCCAAATAAAAGCGCTTAGAATTTTCTTCCTCATTTCACAGTTCTCAAAGGAATGCAATCGTATTCGCCTATATATATTCCTCATTTACTTTCCTGGGCACAAAGTAGGCCTCTTAAATTGGAGAATTCCACCACTGGGGGTTTTCATTTGGATGAGTTGCCTAGGGTAGGAGCTTTTCCAGGTTTCACAGAACTGAGTCCCTGGGGAAGTCCTGATCAGTCTTCGGGACAGAAGGGCGTGCTCACAGGTTGTAATGAACTCTCCAGGCCAGGAGAGAGGGAACTGGACTTGCATCACAATGACCAGCCTAACTTCTCGCTGACAGGTGTTGTGTTAGCTCCTCTGCAGTGCTTTTACTCTGGCCCAGAAACAATCTGGACTCCAACTCGTTCTCCTTTGTATCTTGCAGAACCATCTTTTGTGTTGGTCAGAACACTTAAGTGGTAAAGCCAGAAAATGAAAGAGCAGATGTGTGTTACCCAGAGAGATGTACCAGCCTGCGCACCATCTGGGACTGGTTTCCTTACCGGGCGTTTCCACACCAGATGAATCCTCACACCCTGAGCTCAGAAGAAATCACAGGATTTTCCTCTTTGACTTTCTGAAAGTGTCCTGATGCAAGGAATGCTATGATTATTACTGAGGAGGAGAAACAGATTCGTCTTTTCTCTCCTAGTTACAGTCCCTTTGGCATCATTCAAAGTTGGAGAAAATTTATTTTATTACTTATATTTTGTTTATTTTATTACTTATATTTTGGAGAAATTTTATTTTATTATTTATATTTATTTGTGAAGGACCCACTTAGAGTGTAATTTGTGCCCACTGCTGGGATTCAGAGATGTAAGGTAGGCTGAGGGGCAGACAGTGGTCCACAGACAATAAAAACGATACTGAGTATTTGATTTGTGCCCGGAACTGTGCTAAGGGCTTTATATACATTTATCTCATTTAATCTATAGAGCCACTCTATGAGATAAATATATTATTATTATCCTTATTTTACCCAAGAGGAAATAGAGGATTAGAGATATTAACTAGCTCAAGGTTATTCAGTTAGTAAGGGTTTGAAGTGGAGCTCCAACCTAGGTCTGTTTGACAACGATTTGCAAGAGATATTTGCATGAGGTGGGTGGTGGAGGAAGAGGGTTTCTGAGACAAAACCACTTCATGTCCATGTAAATGACTCAACATTGAGGGAGGTCTGAGAGAAAGGTCATCTTTGCTCTAGATTCTTATGACAAATCAGATCCAATCTAACCTAAACTTATTTAATGAATAGTTCTACTAGGCCACCTACAATCCTAAGTGCTTTGGTTTCATCCCTTTCTCTTTTCCTAGTGTCAGCTTCAATGCTGTTCCATACATGCATGCTGAGCCATCTACCAGCTCAGCCTCTAGAATACGTGGAAATTCTGGTGTAGCACATGGTGTGTCTGGGGGTCTTGGGCCTTTCGGCTGCTTTCCTGTCCTGACCTCCCTCCATTTCCTAATGTGGTCCTCGCCTCCACTCTAGGTAGACCCTCATCCTGGGTTAGCCCAGAACATAACATGTGGGTGCCCATAGGCCTTTTCTGTCCTCTTTCCATGTTCCTTCTTCCCTGCCTTCTCTGTCAGAGAAAGGCCTCCCCAATCTACCTAATGCCTCATCACTTCTCCACAACCAGCCTGCTGCCCCATCCCTTTGAGCTTTCTCCTGAGAGCTCTAGCTCACATGACTTTCTTCCTTCTGTTGCCTCACCAAGTCATGTCATGTCTCCTATTCACTCACTCAACACATATTTATTAAGCCCGACCACATGCCAGGCACAGTTCTAGTTCCTGGGGATACAGCAATGAATAAAATAGAAAAAAATCATGTCTTAACGAGACATAAATTCTTATGTGAAATAACATGTTAAACAAATACATATGTTCTATAAAATGCTAAGTGGTGACAAGTGTAGCAGAAAATCAAGCAAGAAAAGCAGATAGATAGAAGAGGATTGCAAATTTTGGGGGGCAGGTGTTGTTAATTTTATTAACTCTTAATTATAAGCCATAAAGATGTTTCACCAAAAAAGCCTCACAAACCAGCCTTATGACTTGAAACTAATCACCCCCATATTACCTGAGATTCTCACATCACACAGTAGGAGATAGGCATCCTTTTCTCTTCCTCTTCCTTTTTAAGACCTTAAATACTGCTATGGGCTGAATGTTTGTATTCCTGTCGGATTCATAAGGAGTTGCAATTTTAAGTAAGGTGGTCAAGGAAGAACTCACTGAGAAGGTGACGTTAGAGCAAAAACCTGAAGGAAATGAGGGCAGGACTCATGTGACTACCTGGGGCAAGAGCATTACAAGCAGAAGAAAGTGCAAGTGCAAAGGCCCTGAGGCAGGGCTCAGTCATGAATGTGAAGGATCAGCAAGAAAGCCCATCCTCCCTGTCAGATCCTGGAGGGCTAGAATCATGTGTTGTAAGTCCTGTGTTCCTCTTTATAGCACTTAACTCAGGACTGGGCACTTAGTAGACATGAATAAAACCACAAAATATTAGTCATTAGAGAAGTGACTTCTAATGCTCTCATTCTGCAAATGAGGAGCCTGAGGTCCTAAGAGTCAAAGTGAGTTGCCCAATTGTTGATACTTCTACTTTCTCTGCACCTATGGCGGCCACCGTTACTACTACCCCTCTGACTACTCCTATTACTCTTACCTGAATCCCAGGGCTCTCTAACATTCCTCTGTGGTACATGGTCACATTCAAAGAGATACACTTCAACACGGAAAAGTATTTACCAAGCACTTACAAACTTTACCAATAGCCCTTGAAGAACATTAATGAGAGTCCAACTCAAAACCCAGAGCCGCATCCCCCTTCCCTTTCCAAGCCTCTCATCCTCTCGTTCCTCACAGGTGGCCCACAACATCCTCTTCCTCCAACCCTTTTTTCTCTCCACCTGGTCAGTTGGCTTTGGCCTCTTTTCCCTTGCTTCTTCTTTTGGCTTCTTTGGCTCCTCTCTTCCTGTCCTTCCTATTCTGTATTTTAAAAAATCCCAGAAGCAGGCAGACAAAGATAGAACAGGGAGGGAGGGGAAGGAAAAATGGGCAACGTAAAAGTTCTCTTTAGTTTCAGGAGGAGAAGAAAGGGCTGGGAACTCTACCTTGTTCTTAGTGGTTGTCCTTATCAAACTGCTATTATTTCTATTTCTACTGGTACCATTGACAATCACTATCACTTGTATTCTATTTCTTATTTTATAAAGAACTCTTACAGCCAAGATTTAATTGGAATTGGAACCCACATCTCATGAAGGCCAAGCATCCATTTTTAATTTTATACACTGGTTAAGTGAATGAGTGAGAAAATGAATGAAATGGGTATCCTTGCCCAGTTTATTTAGCACCTCCCAATCAAAAGCAAAAAGGAAATGACCCAATTTTCTTTCTCATGTATTCTCAATACTATGACTGACACGTTTTTGTTTGCTGGCATAAAAGAAGTTCATATTAACAAACATAGCAAGAGAGCAAATGATTTCCACTGAGAAACTGGGATGCTAAATTTCATGTGTAAACTTGACTGGGCCATGGAATGCCCAGACATTCAGTTAAACATTATTCTGGGTGTATCTGTGAAGATGTTTCTGGATGAGATTAATATTTGAAATGGTAGACTGATTAAAGCAGATTGCCCTCCTCAGTGTGGGTGGACCTCATCCAACCAATGTGGGCCTGAATAGAACAAAAGGTGGGATAAAGGAGAATTATCTCTGCCTGACTGTTTTTTCAGCTGGGACATCAGTCTTTTTTTTTTTTTTTTTTTTTTTTTGCGCTATGCGGGCCACTCACTGTTGTGGTTTCTCCCGCTGTGGAGCACAGGCTCCGGATGCGCAGGCTCAGCGGCCATGGCTCACGGGCCCCGCCTCTCCGCGGCATGTGGGATCTTCCCAGACCGGGGCACGAACCCATGTCCCCTGCATCGGCAGGCGGACTCCCAACCACGGCGCCACCAGGGAAGCCCATCAGTCTTTTATTGCACTAGGACTGGAACTTACATCATCAGCTCTCCTGGTTCTCAGGTCTTCAGGTTTAGATGAGAACTATACCATTGGCTCTGCTGAGTCTCCAGTTTACAGACAGCATTGTGGGACTTCTCAGCCTCCATAATTGTGTGGGCCAAATCCTTATAATAAATCATATGTATTAGTTTTATTCTCTGGAGAACCCTGACTAATACAGAACCTTTCTGTATGTTTGAGTACACCTGTGTGGATCACTACTACACCATAATGCTAGTGCATGAATTCCGGATAGAGACAGAACTGGATTCAAATCCTAGCCTTGCCACTTATTAGTGACCTCAGGCAAGTTACGTAACCTCCCCAGTCATTAACTTCCTTTCCTGCTAAATGGATATAAGAAATATCCTACTCCTAGCTAAGATTGTCGGTTGCCACCCAATGTCCATCTGTCTTTTGATGCTTTCTAACCAAAATCCAAATTTGTTTATGTGATTCACCCTCTGCGTGGCCATGTGTTTCTTCTCTATGCCAAGCACTGGGAATTGGTTTAGAAATGAGTATAGAATGCATTTCTGGTCAAGAAGACATGGAGATATTTCTATTAGATACTTACGTGTGGAGGTGAGGCTCAGAACCGTGCTGACCATCTGTGACCACAAAGGATCAGGCTTCCTGAGGATGGCAGAGAGAATGATGGTGCCTGAGGTGCTTTCTTAATGGCACCATGGAATTTATTGGTCATAGAGTCATCTATCTCTGGATTTCTTATTATTATACCTTTCCTCATGGCTTAAGCCAGTGAAGCTGGGACTTCTGTTTCTTGGAGTTGAAGGAATTCTAAGATATACTCATTGTTTGTGTTGTGGTGAATATTAAGTGAATTAGCCTATGTAAGACACTTCACACACCGCTTGGCATTAGCAAAGAAACAATAAATGCTAGCTGTAATAAAAAATATGGCTAAATTCTTTATATCTGTCACCAGGAATAGCCTAAAGTGTAATACATTGTTTACCTGGTTCTCTAGAAGTTCTTACAAGATAGAAAAATAAAGGAGATGGAGGCCAGCTGCTATGTAGAGAAAAGTTGACTGCTTTTTCTATATTTATGATAATTTCCTGAGGCTAGATTCCCAGAAGTGACATAACTGAGCACAAGCATTTTAAATTCTCTTCACACGTATTATTAAATAGTTGTCCCAAAGGTGGAACCTTTTCATATGACAATCAGCAATATTGGGAAATGCTTTTATATATATTTTTTAACCTCATCTTGGTCAGTATTTGGAATTACTATATAAAAATTTTTTTCGGGTAGGCAAAATGTGGAATCTTTATTTTAATTTTATTTCTTTGACTAGTAGTAACTTTTAAAGTTCTTATCTAGGCATTGAAAAATCTTCTGGGGCTGGTTGAAGTTCAGTACTCACCAGTAGGGGCTGTGGGAGGCTGGGAAGGAGAACTTCCCCATCTCCCCAGTAATTGACAGTGGTTTTCTGTTTGAAGTAATTAAATGGCTTGAAATAATTAGACTTTGTTGTATCTTGCACCATCTAGAATTTCCTGGCTATGTTTCACTTGAACTTTTTGAGTCCTCTCCTTGAGTGGGAACAGAAAAAGAGTAGCCAACACTATGAATAGCATCGTATTACCAAGGCTGTCCCCAAGGTGTATAGGAGCCCCAGAAGATAAATTTTTATAGGCCCCATGTCTACATAAACAGCTTGAGTCACCCTAAATTAACATGACAGAACCATTTTTTTTGAATTTTATTTATTTTTTTATACAGCAGCTTGTAATTACTTATCTATTATATATATATTAGTGTATATATGACAATTCCAATCTCCCAGTTCATCCCACCACCACCACCACCACCCCCTGCTTTCCCCCTTGGTGTCCATATGTTTGTTCTCTACATCTGTGTCTCTATTTCTGCCTTGCAAAATGGTTTATTTGTACCATTTTTCTGGATTCCACATACATACGTTAATATACGATATTTGTTTTTCTCCTTCTGATTTACTTCACTCTGTATGAGTCTCTAGGTCCATCCACGTCTCTACAAATGACCCAATTTCGTTCCTTATTATGGCTGAGGAATATTCCACATCTTCTTTAGCCATTTGTCTGTCAATGAGCATTTAGGTTGCTTCCATGACCTGGCTATTGTAAATAGTGCTGCAATGAACATTGGGGTACATGACTCTTTTTGAATTGTGGTTTTCTCTGGGTATATAAAAACAGTCTTTTCTCCATTGTATATCCTTGCCTCCTTTGTAACGTGACAGCACCATTCTGATGGCCAAATCTTACATGAGTCTGGCACAAGAAATACCAAACTTTCCATTGGGAGCAATAATCTTGCCAGGCCAGCCCTCTGGAACCAGGGCCCAACCATTAGGTTCCTGGACAATTTAATAGGCACAAGTCCTGGAGCTCTATTGGGCATCTGGTCAACCTCACACATAGTAGGAGTGGTAATAGAGAGTTGAAGAGCATCTCAAAAGGGAAAAAAGGACCTGAGGGTCTATTCCTGGTCCAGGCTTGGTACACTCTGCCTGATGGCATTGCTTGCACAAGACCCATTTTAGGTACCAGAAATGTCTTTAGAAAATCAGGAGAGCACTTTAACTCATGCAGGTTCCCTTGCCTGGGTCTAAGGCTTATTTATTATCACTACACTAATAGTTAATTGCAGTTGTGCTGTTCTCATCCTAGGTCCTACGCAAATGTTTTACATTGAGCTAGATATTGCTATTATCCCATCTTACAGATGCAGAAGTAATGCTTAGATGCTAACAGACTGGCTTGCTCAGGCAGTCTGATGTAGAACCTGTGCTCTGACCACCTCTGCTGCAGTACCTTAGCTCCAGAGTGAAAACCCCTCTAAGCTGTTTGTCTCCATCTTCCTTCCATTTGCCTTTTAAATCTCTTTTACTTCCAAGGGTTCTCACATTTGTTTTTTTCCCAGTAGGTGTCTTACTTCCATCTGTATCCAACACTACTTAACTCATTAATGACTCCCATACCAGCCCCTTTCTTTGATGGTGTTTCATATTACAAATGTCTTAAAAAGATTCAAAAAGATCATTTTAAACAACAGGTAATTATGTTTGTAGAATATGTTCCATTGCGGTGGGATGACTCGGGTCAAACGACTAGGGTCACACTCAGCTACAAAGGACCTTTCTCCATATATGCAGGTCTGCTTAGCACTTTGGTTTTTGAATAGCTGCCCCAAGAGCTTTGAAAAATATCTTTCCCCATCCTCTATTTTCCAGGGAAATGTCAAATGAACATATAATTTTGAAAGAAGCATCTCAAAGTTAAGATACAATGTAATTGGCAATTGTATCTCTTCCATTACTCCCAATCCTATTATACCATATTCATTCACTCTTTCACCTGCTGGGGTACACAACAATGGCAGATAAATAGCAAAAAGGAAAATTTTGAAGTGTGCAGTTATTTCTAAATTGCTACCTTTCTCCTTAAATTTTAAAAATGATGTTAAGGTGTGCTACCTGATTCTCCCTTTTCACAACCCACAAAACATATTTGGGAAATATGGACAGAAAGTGAAATTTGACTATATATATTATATGGCATATTGTTTTGCTGTGCAGTTTGCAAATGCATTAAAATAATTGGACTGTTAGCCCACCATTCATTGGAAGAGTTTGCATTATACAGGGATCAATAAGATATTTGTCATTCTCTTATGAAAGAGACCTCATCTTATTTGCTTTGCATTGCTAGAGATGGTGTGTGTGAGAACTGAAAGCTTGCCATTCAGCCACAGAGGCTGGGGTGTGAATATTTTATGTCTGTCAGTGGGATTCCTTTTGGCATAAGAACACAGTGAGTTTGATTTGGGGGAGGCAGGAGATCCTATACACCATTTTTCTTGTAACAGGAACATCTATTGTGTGACCCAGTGAGCTGGTTTGAATTCCTCTAGCCCATGGTTCCATCTTCAATTGTCAAACAGCTATACTTTCTCCAGCTTTTGACACTTCCATTTTATGGGATTCTATTGAAAGGGAATTGTGGGACCCGAGATTTAATTTGAAGCCTGTTTATTGTAATAAGCCGATACTTGTGAGGGCCACTAGGCTGAATCTCTGAGGGTTGAGATGGTTGAATTCAGAAAAATACAAAGATTTAGCAGGAATGCAATAAGCTAGGAGAATTCACTGCAGTGGGGAGAGGCAGCTATGGAAAAAGGGCTTTGGTATATTATAATAGTCCAGTCTGAGCTATTCTTAGATAGGGGAGTGAAAAGGCTTCTTTTTCCTTTCTCCTGTGCAAAGCACAAAATCAGGACCAATGCATACAAAGTGCATAGGAAGCAGATTTCATCTTAATCCAACAATGAGCTTCTTATTGATTCCATTTGTCCCACAACAGAATGCCTCAAGGAGGTAAGTAGTTAAAAGCCACAACCCACAACAACCCAGTATGGCAAGTAATATGATGACGTTTAACTGGCAATAAATCTGAGGCTCAGAGAGGCTGTGTGGCCAGTCTGTAGTCACATATTTACTAAGTGTTGTATTTTGAGCCTAGATCTGTCTGACTCCAAACCCTTTGATTTCTCTACCCTGCCAACACGTTCACTTGTAACTCAGTGAGGTCCTCATTGTAGGAGCATCTGGGGAGAGACAGGCTAGCGGGAGAAATTTGGACCCTGGGTAGATGTTTATGCTGAATAATCTTTCAGGTCACTTCTACTTTCAAGGCTAGTGATTCGATGATCTTGTGACTCCAGCAGTGTCCTTGCTAAGACAAGATGGAAAAGGAGGAGATGTATATTTCAAAGCTAGTACAAGAGACTCTTGCCTTTTTCAGTTCCTCCCCTAAGTTAGCTCCTCCTTTCTCAGGGCCCCTGTATACCATGGCAGGATGACCTTCAGCACTTAACATACTGGGCCCTATTTAATTTGTACCCATGTCTGCCTCTCTTGCCAGACTCTCAAGGCTGTTAAGAGCCATCTCTCAGTATCTATTCCTTTTCCTGTGGCAACCTCTGTAATCTCAGGATGCAGCCCAGTGTCTGATGCTTCGATGTTCTTGGAGGAAATGAATGGGTATGGTAATTTGATTTGCTAAAGTGCCTTTTTACCACCAAGCTGGGGATATTGTAAAAAATCCAGAGAAAATATAGATTATGCCTCTCAGACCAATGACTTCGAATAGGGAGAGGGGACCTTGGGTGTGGGAGGTGTGCAAAATGACCATTGACTGTATAAGTGATCCTTATAGCAAGTGAGGTAGACACCTATGAACATTAATATGTCAACGTCAGAAAGAGCAAGCCGAGGCTGTAAAAGTGCTAAGGAAAATTAAAAGATGAGTTTAGCTATGTTTAGTGTAGGAAAGGTAACAAAGAGCTTGGGTCAAGTGATGTGGTAAGAACACGGCAGAGGGAAACAGATGTAATATTAGTGCATGTTTTGCTTTCATCCTTTTTTTGTGGCCAACCCCTGAGATTTTCTATCTAACCCTCTTTTCTAGGAATTTTCTTTATCTTTGACCAAATGATTTACATGGGAGTTGTCATAAAAATATAACTTGACTTGGTCCTCTGGCCCGGAGGATTGGTCTAGAGATGGACAGCTTGCTCAAGCTCGGCCAGTGAATCCTTTTCTTGGAAATTTTGTAACTGGGGCAAAAGACATCTTGAGGGTTGTCAATTTCAGGTGATCAAACCCATAAGACAGAAAACGTGGGACAATTCAATGACATTTATTCTTAATATAAAAATCCAGGGCTTTCCTGGTGGCGCAGTGGTTGAGAGTCCGCCTGCCGATGCAGGGGACACGAGTTCGTGCCCCGGTCCGGGAGGATCCTGCATGCCGCGGAGCGGCTGGGCCCGTGAGCAGTCGTAGACACTAAAGGTACCACACAGAGAGGAACAGGGATAGAAACCAGTATGGGAGACCAGGCAAGTTCCAGTCTGTGGTTCCACTGTCTTCAGACCCTGTCATACTCTTGCTTTTCTTCATTAGGTTGATTAACTTCTTTATTTCCTTTGCATAAGGAAGTTGCAGTTGGTTCTCTGTTACCTACAATCAGAAGGGTTCTAGCAAATACATTTGTCCATCAAGAAAAATGGCTTCAACTGGACGTGTTAGAGACCCTCATGTGATTAAACCCCAGTAGATACGTGAAAGCCTAAGAAAGAACTGAGTGTGTACAAGCGTCTCAGTGTTTCATAGAACTCTTTCATTCTAGTTCTATGAAAAACTCCGTGGGTATTTTGATAGAGATTGTACTGAATCTGTAGACTGCTTTGGGTAATGGAAACACTTTAACAATATTAATTCTTCTAATCCATGAACGTGAAATATCGTTCCATTCATTTCTGTCTTCATTTTCTTTCATCAATGTCCTACAGTTTTCAGAGTACAGGTCTTTCACCTCCTTGGATAAATTTATTTCTAGGTATTTCATTCTTTTTATGCAATTGTAAATGGGGTTGTTTTCTCTTTCTGATAGTTCATTATTAGTGTACAGAAATGCAACATATTTCTGTATATTAATTTTGTATCTTGCCACTTCATTGACTTTGTTTATTAATCCTTATAGTTTTTTGGTGAAGTCTTTAGGGTTTTTTATATACAGGATCATGCAGTCTACAAATAGTGACTGCTTTACTACTTCACTTCTAATTTGGAAGCTTTTAATTTCTTTTTCTTATCTGACTGCTGTGGTTAGGACTTCCAGTATTAGGTTGAATAAAAGTGGCAAGAGTAGGCATTCTTGTCTTGTTCCTTATCTTAGCGGAAATTCTTTTCAGCTTTTCTCCATAGAATATGATGTTAGCTGGGGGTTTGTCATAAATGGCCTTTATTATGTTGAGATATGTTCCCTCTATACCAACTTTTTTTGAGAGTTTTTATCATGGATGGATATTGAATTTTGTCAAAATCTTTTTCTGCTTATTTTATATTTTGTAACTGGATATTATAAAAGTACAGATATAACTGTGATAGTTTCTTTACAAAATGGATTTGACTACATGTTAACATATAACATAGTTGTTGAGTAATAAATTTTTGAAACTCAAAAAATAAATGGAAGCATAGAAGTAGGAAGTATCAGCCACATATCCAAAAAACTGGGCTGCAGCAGTTAAAGTAGGCAGCATGGTTGAATAAATGTGTTTTTCTTGTTTTAAGATAAAAGATACATGGCTTAAGAATATTAGTAGGCAGAAGGGAAGGAAATTATTCTTCTTTTAGAATAGATTGACTTTTTCTCCTTGAGTATAAATTCACTCTAGTAAACTATTCACATTAACCAGTCACCTAGACATCAGTAACTCCTCATCTTACTTGCAATAGTTGTCATTATATAACTTTTCCTCTTCAAGTCTTTCAGGACTTCCCAGAACCTTCTGTGTGGAGTTCACAGTTGACAACATGTTGGTCCTTCTTGATCTGGTTCTTGCTTACTTTGGTGGCCTTATCTCCACCTGCCTTCCAGGATGCCATGATCCAGCTATACTGCACAACCTGCAGTTTCTGGAAGGCTCCACTCTCTTTTATATAAATTATCTACCTTTCAGTGCTGTTCTCTCTGCCTGAAATTTCCTTTCCCACCCACTTTCTCCTTGGATTAAGTTCTCCTCTTAGCTCAGGTGATGCCTCCTCTGGAAAACATTTTCCTGGTCCCAGTCATCTTGGTGTTTTCAGAGCAATCCATCCTTTCCTCTTTCCTAATAGAGCGATTTTCTGGTGAGTAGCTGTCTAGATTCTGAGCTTTTGATAGCAGGGACATTGTATTTTGCCACTGTTTCTTAGTTTGCCACCTAATAAGATGACAATAATTTTCTATCAAGCTGAATGACACAAGAGCAAAGAACACTTAGCCGTTTGTATCATGAATTATTTTAAAATTCTGCTGCCTATTTCTATTTTGTGGCTTTAAGAGACAAAATTTTTATTTTTGCTATTTTTATAGCTGATTCTAACTTCCTTTTCCTTACATCACCCTGTGGTCCATTTCAGGTCTGTATAGAGTTCTTGGAAGCAGTTATGGTAAGAATGGACGCACAGTACTTTTCTTCTTCTTTCCATCCTAATTGCCATCTCAGGACCACATCCTCTCCCAGTATGTGCAGTATTTGAGCAGGTTAGTCAGTCTAGGAATAGCTGTTTCTAGTTTCAAGTGGTAATATTTAGGGCAGCTATAAACATCTCTGCAGAACTCATTTTTCCTTTAGAATTAATTTCTTGGGATAAATTTTCCAAATTGATATTCCTGGATCAGAGTGTAAACATTTTTATGACTCCTGTCACCACTTGTCAAACTGCTTTCTGCAAAGATTGTGCCACTTTATAGGGCAACCACCAAACTTATTTCTCCTCATGGTGTTTGGCCATTTGAAGAAAAGAGTGACTGAATAGAGTTGTTTTTATTATTTTGGTACATATAAGGTAGATGTTTGGAATGATTTTAACATTTATTTCTTTATTAGTAAGGAAGAAGATTTTCTTGTGATTTGTATATTTTTCGAGTCAATTATGTACAAATATGGAGAGAAATCACTGGAATGAAGAAGGAAAAGAGTAAATACTAAGACTGAAAAGAAGCAGAGATAATTGATAGATATCCAAAAAGGTTACTAGAGAAGAGGAAGTGAATTTATAATTGTAAAGATGGAGGGACACATTTTCTCCTAAGAGAGGCATAAAAGAAGACAAGACAGCTAAGGGAGCAGAGATACAATAATAGGAAATAATAACTAACATTACTTAAGCACATAATGTGTGAGTTACTGTGCTAATTGCTTTCTGTGGGTTCTCTCTTTTAATTGTCAGAACCATCCATTTCACAGATGGGAAAACTGAGGCTCAGCAAGATTATGTGATCTGTTCATTATCGCATAGCAAGTCTGTGGACAGCCAGGTCTCAGACCTAATTCCCCAGTCTATACTGTTAACCACTGTCCTGCACCATATAGCTGAGTTCTGGGAGATACGTTTTTTGTGATCCTGATTCAGTAAAAGAGAAGCAGGGTTGATCTTCTGAGAGGGGCCGTGGTGAGGAAAGTGCTCCAGCAACACAAGATGATAGCAGCAATTGTGGGCTGCATTCTGGTATCAAACTGGCTGGCATATTTCTGTGACACTTTTCATTAATAGTCTGGGCTTTGGGAACAGGAGAGGAAAAAAGGCAGAGAAAGGGATGTTCTGGGTTTGTGTGTTGCTGGGTTGCAGCTGGAACTAGGGAAGGGGGTTCTGTACTCTGGAATCAGGGGGGCAGCATTACAGCATTACAGTGATTGACAATGTTGGTCAGGCCAGACAGGGACTCACCCATGGCCATTAGCTGTCTGTATAGTTCTGTCACCCCTACAACTATGAATGCTATGACCGCTCTATTAGTCAAGATTCTCCAGAGAAACTGAACCAATAGGATACATATTAAAAGAGATTTATATGAGGAATAGGCTCATGCATTAATGGAGGCTGAGACACAGGAAAGCGCTTGGTATAACTTAGTCCAAGTCTGAAGGCCTGCTAATCAGGGGAGCTGATGTGTAAATCCCAGGCCAAGGGTGAAACAAGATGAGATGAAATGAACCAGCTCAAGCAGTGAGGCAGGAAGAAAGGGGTGGAAACGTCTTCCTCTCCCTTGCCAACTAAAAATTGTTTCTCGCCACCTGCCTCTATAAGGATTAGGTCACCAGCTACTGCAGTCACTGGCCTTCCACACACCCTGAAAGGAGTTCAGGGTGGAGATCAGGAACGAAGCACTCTGTGCTCTGGGAAAAACTGGTAGAACCGTCCTTCAGATAGATATTTTCAGGAGACTTTGTGAGCCCAGTTTCTTGTATCTCCTCATATCTAGAAAAGCATTAAAATCAGTAACAGTGACATCCACTCCTCATGACTAGCAACCTTCTCCCAAAATATGTGCATGACTGCATGTACCCCCTTCACTAAAATCATACATACACTGACGTCCCCCGTTCCCTCTTCCGAGCAGTTCCTCAGAGCTCTCTGAGAGTCTGTCTCCCAGGCTATAGTCCCCAAATAAAACTTAACTCACAACTCTCACTTTGTGCACTTTTTTTTTTCAGTTGACACGCTTTTGTTCTATTTCAGGCCCTCAAAGGATCAGATGATGCCCACCCACGCTGGGGAGAGCCATCTGCTTTACTGAGACCACTGATTCAAGTGCTAGTATCTTCTGGAAACATCCTCACAGATGTGCCCAGAAATACTGTTTAATCTGGGCACTCCGTGTCAAGCTGACACATGAAATTAACCATTATAACTGCTCACTGCCACATAACACTTATTGATCACCTATAAGGTGCCAGTCCCTGTGCTAGGGGCTTTGCATGGCTTATCTTATTTAGCCCCGCAGACAAGCCTTTGGGTCCTATGCAGCACACAGTCCTGTGCCTTTTCACCCTCAGATTCATCCTTCCCGTGCTGCTCTGCACCCCAGAGGACGGACCTTTGCAAACTGTGCTTCCCAGGCTCTTTGGCTTACTGGATGCTGGTTAGACCAAAGAGGGATGCCACCAGCAGTGGCTATATCTCCTTCATGGTTCCGGCTCCCACCATCCCGCCCCTCCCACTGTGCTTGCAGACTCACAGGTAGCCCTCGTGGGTTCCAGCTCCTGCCTCTGAGACAGGTGCTGTTATTATCCTCATTTGATGTGTGAGAAGCAAGGTACAGAAAGGAGTAACTTCCCTAAGCTCTCCAGCTATTAAGTGATGGTGCTGGAATGCAAACCAGGCAGTCTGACAAGGAAACTGAGGCTTGGAGAGTCAAGGAACCAGTCCAAAGTCACACTGCTAGTCGGTGTTGGAGCCAGAATTCAGATGCAGCCTGTCTGAAAACAGAGGGGCTGCAGACAAGGAAGTGAAGGAGTGATTCAGAAGCAGAAAGCTTTTTTGTCCTGATTTTGCTGCCCTCTGAGCATGGAAGCCAGGCCAGCACTGCCCAGGGAAGGAAAAAGAGAATGAGGGGGAAGGGGGAGAGCTTTGACTCCCACTGACTTTTGTCTGAATGGCCAGGTCCACACAGCAGGTATCAGAAGCTGGGCTTTTACACTCAGGCGCTGGTCCTTCCCCTGCTGGCCCTGATTAGCTCCGGGCATCAGCGCTTCTCTGAAGCCACTGCCCATCAGGGGCTGGTTCTCCTGCTCTTTGCCCAGGCTTTTGATCAGAGGGTGCCTACCACTAAAGACACAGCTAGGAAGCTCTTCTTTAGTGCTTTCCTGGGATGGCTTCAAAGGTTGGAAAGCAATTTGCAGCTTTTGTGTGGAAGGCCGTGGGGTGTGGGAGGGAGTGCTCCAGTTGGCAGGGGAGCTAATTAGGCCCAGTAACTGTCTGGTCATCTCCCAAGTCACTTGAAAGCCCTCTGAGAGGAGGGAGTGGGGAGGATGGAGATCACTTTGTGCTCAGCAGGCAGCTCGCTGCCTCTGTGCAAGTGGCAGGTTTGGGAAATGAGGTCTGGGGAGACCAGTACTTAAGAATCCTCAGAAGATTTACCAAATGGACTCACCAAGAGTGGTTGCCCTGTATTTACATCCTGCAGCAGATGGTAGTAAGGCCAAAATCCTATCATGCTGTACATTTTTTCTGGGATGCCTTTCTGTGCAGAGCTGCTAATTACGGGTCACATATGCTGTTGTATCCTTATTAATAAAAGATCTCCACTATTATCAATGAATTAACTGTTTCCATAGTGACTAATGCACTTTGCAAGAGTGAAATTGGAATATTCTAAAAGCAGATCCCCTAAGGAAATGCCAGAAACAGCGACTACTGCCAGGTTTTTTGGGAGGAGAGGAGTGGAAAGATGTGTTATTAGACTACTTCTGGGGGAGAGAGGATGTACACACAGCTATAATAAATGGCTTCATTTTTAAGATTGAATAGAACCAATCCTAATTTTAAATGCAATACCTGCTAACCCTCTTGGTTTCAGTTTCCTCATGGTTAAGTAAGGATAATTGTGGGCTCTCATAAGATTGTGAATAATAAATAAATAACCCAGGCAAAGCACATAGCAAGTGTTCAGTGGACATTAGTCGTTATTATCACATGAACGTTTCTTAGTACTGGTTTTGGAGGTTGATAAGTAACCACCAGCCGCCAGCTGTCTAATCCTTCAGTCTCTGCAGGCAGAGGCACTCAGCTCGTGCCTGTTTTATCATCAGCAGGTCATGCATTTATTTCTATTGCTATCTTAATTAGTGCCCATTTGGTTTTTAACAGAAATGCATACAGGTTTGCAAAAGAATTAGGCGAAATCTTACAACTTATTTACGCCAGGGGCTGTTAACTGTTCTCTAGCTCAGTGATTTGTTCCTTTCCTCCTGTCCTTTGTGTTTTGATCTGCTTTCTCTATCTGTCCTCTTTAATGTTCTTTGTAGCAACTTCAAGGGACCCCTCTGCAATGTCCCCAGGGTCCAGGTATTCTACTGGAAGGGCTTTGTCGTCCTGGCTGCCAATCCTCATAAGCAGGCATACTTCATTTCCCCCCAGGTAGCTTCTCTGCCCTGTGTTCCTCGGGTAGCAGCATTTACAACCTGAATTTGCACATGATGAAGAGTGAGGCTTAGCTGCTGGGTGGCTTGGCCTCCTCAGGTGTTACGTATTGGAGTCTTGAGCAAACGGGGTAAATGTCATTTCATACTTATGATGTACCAAGCCCTCTGTTCCCTATTTTATGGGAATTAGTACTTTTAATTAACACAACTTTCTGAAAGGTAGGCAGTAGTAGAATCAGGCAAACTTAGATTTGAATTCTGGTTCTATTTACCAGATGTATGACCTTGCACAAATCACTTACGGGCTTCAGTTCCCTCATCTGTAAAACGTCAGTTGTGGTAACTGCTTCAAAGTGCTGTCGGGAAGATAAGTGACCTGTCATACGTAAAGCGTTAAGTCAGATAAAATAAGTGTGAATTCTTCTTACCCCTTTAGACTTCTGTTTGACCCTCCAAAACCGCCCTACATTTTAACCTTTTCCCCTTTTTCCCCTAAATGCACTCTACATCTCCCTGTTTCACTCGGCGACAAATCTCACCTCTTTAGGGTTGCTGGAATCTGCAGTAGAGGCACTCCACATGTCTTCTGTGGTTATGCTTCTCAGCAGTTTTTTTTTTTTTCTAGACTGTCTGTGTCCTTTAGGAAAGCCCCTTTAATTTAGGTGAAAAAAGCACTGACATCCTGGCAGTGTTCCCAGGAAGACTCAGCCCAGGAAGTTTTATAATTTTAGCATTTAGGTCTATTATCCATTTTTTAAGTTAATTTTTGCTTATGCATGAGATAAAGGTCTTAGGGTTTTTATTCTTTTATTTCTTATGGATATCCAGTTATTCCAAACACCATTTGTTGAAAGATTATCCTTTACCATTTAATTGTCTTGGAGACATTGTTAAAATCAATTGACCTTGAATGTAGGGTGAATTTCTGGACTCTATTCTGTTCCTTAGTCTCTAAGTCTATCCTTATATCAGTGTCACACTGTCTTGATTATTGTAGCTTTAGAGTAAAATTTGAAATTGTGTAGTGTGATAGGCTGGAAAACGGTCCTTCAAATGATTTTTATGTCCTAATCCCTGGAACCTTATCATACATGGCAAAAAAATGGGTCTTTGTATGTGATAAGGTCAAGGATATTTTTTTTTTAACATCTTTATTGGAGTATAATGGCTTTACAATGGCTTGTTAGTTTCTGCTGTATAACAAAGTGAATCACTATACATATACATATATCCCCATATCTCCTCCCTCCCTCCCTCCCCCCACCCTGCTTATCCCACCCCTCTAGATGGTCACAAAGGACCGAGTTGATCTCCCTGTGCTATGTGGCTGCTTCCCTCTACCTATCTATTTTACATTTGGTAGTGTATATATGTCCATGACACTCTCACACTTCATCCCAGCTTAGCCTTCCCAGACCTTCTTTCTCAAGACTGCTTGGGCTATTCAGGGTCTTTTTTGTTTCCATACAGATTGTGAAAGTTTTTGTTCTAGCTCTGTGAAAAATGCCATTGGTAGTTTGATAGGGATTGCATTGAAGCTGTAGATTGCTTTGGGTAGCATAGTCATTTTCACATTGTTGATTCTTCCAGTCCAAGAACAGGTTATATCTCTCCATCTGTTTGTATCATCTTTAATTTCTTTCATCAGTGTCTTATAGTTTTCTGCATACAGGTCTTTTGTCTCCTTAAGTAGGTTTATTCCTAGGTGTTTTATTCTTTTTGTTGCAATGGTAAATGGGAGTGTTTCCTTAATTTCACTTTCAGAGTTTTCATCATTAGTGTATAGGAATGCAAGAGATTTCTGTGCATTAATTTTGTATCCTGTTACTTTACCAAATTTATTGATTAGCTCTAGTAGTTTTCTGGTAGAATCTTTAGGATTCTGTATGTATAGTATCATGTCATCTGCCAACAGTGACAGTTTTACTTCTTCTTTTTTGATTTGAATTCCATTATTTTCTTGTTCTTCTTTGATTGCTGTGGCTAAAACTTCCAAAAATATGTTGAATAATAATGGTGAAAGTGGGCAACCTTCTTTGTTCCTGATCTTAGTGGAAATGGTTTCAGTTTTTCACCACTGAGAACGATGTTGGCTGTGGGTTTGCCATATATGGCCTTTATTATGTTGAGGTAAGTTGCCTCTATGCCTACTTTCTGGAGAGTTTTTATCATAAATGGGTGTTGAATTTTATCAGAAGATTTTTCTGCATCTATTGGGATGAGCATATGGTTTTTATCCTTCAATTTGTTAACATGGTTTATCACATTGATTGATTTGCGTATGTTGAAGAATCCTTGCATTCCTGGCATAAACCCCACTTGATCATGGCGTATGATCCTTTTAATGTGCTGTTGGATTCTGTTTGCTA
The DNA here is from genome assembly GCF_003031525.2 of Neophocaena asiaeorientalis asiaeorientalis. NCBI lineage: Eukaryota > Metazoa > Chordata > Mammalia > Artiodactyla > Phocoenidae > Neophocaena > Neophocaena asiaeorientalis. The sequence goes on from NW_020172779.1 coordinate 9,840,977, forward strand.
GTATTTTGTTGAGGATTTTTGCATCTATGTTCATCAGTGATACTGGCCTGTAGTTTTCTTTTTTTGTGACATCTTTGTCTGGTTTTGGTTTCAGGGCAATGGTGGAATGAGCTTGGGAGTGTTCCTCCCTCTGCTCTATTTTGGAAGAGTTTGGGAAGGATAGGTGTTAGCTCTTATCTAAATGTTTGATAGAATTTGCCTGTGAAGCCATCTGGTCTGGGCTTTTGTTTGTTGGAAGATTATTAATCACAGTATCAATTTCAGTGCTTGTGATTGGTCTGTTTATATTTTCTATTTTTTCCTGGTTCAGTCTTGGAAGGTTGTGCTTTCCTAAGAATTTGTCCATTTCTTCCAGGTTGTCCATTTTATTGGCATATAGTTCCTTGTAGTAATCTCTCATGATCGTTTGTATTTCTTCAGGGTCAGTTGTTACGTCTCCTTTTTCATTTCTAATTCTACTGATTTGAGTCTTCTCCCTTTTTTTTCTTGATGTGTCTGGCTAAAGGTTTATCAATTTTTTTTTTTTTTTTTGGTGGTACATGGGCCTCTCACTGTTGTGGCCTCTCCCGTTGCAGAGCACAGGCTCCGGACGTGCAGGCTCAGCAGCCATGGCTCATGGGCCCAGCTGCTCCACGGCATGTGGGATCTGCCCAGACCGGGACACAAACCTGTGTCCCCTGCATCGGCAGGTGGACACTCAACCACTGCACCACCAGGGAAAGTTTATCAATTTTGTTTATCTTCTCTAAGAACCAGTTTTTAGTTTTATTGATCTTTGCTATCATTTCCTTCATTTTTTTCCCATTTATTTCTGATATGATCTTTATGATTTCTTTCCTTCAGCAACTTTGGGGGTTTTTTGCTCTTCTTTCTCTAATTGCTTTAGGTGTAAGTTTAGGTTGTTTATTTGAGATGTTTCTTGTTTCTTGAGGTAGGATTGTATTGCTATAAACTTCCATCTTAGAACTGTTTTTGCTGCATCCCATAGGTTTTAGGTCGTAATGTTTTCATTGTCATTTATTTCTAGGTAGTTTTTGATTTCTTCTTTGATTTCTTCAGTGATCTCTTAGTTATTTAGTAACATATTGTTTAGCCTCTATGTGTTTGTATTTTTTACAGATATTTTCCTGTAATTGATATCTAGTCTCATAATGCTGTGGTCCAAAAAGATACTTGTTATGACTTCAATTTTCTTAAATTTACCAAGGCTTGATTTGTGACCCAAGATTTGATCTATCCTGGAGAATGTTCCATGAGCACTTGAGAAGAAATTGTATTCCATTTTTTGGGGATGGAATGTCCTATAAATATCAATTAAGTCCATCTTGTTTAATGTATTATTTAAAGCTTGTGTTTCCGTATTTATTTTCATTTTGGATGATCTGTCCGTTGGTGAAAGTGGGGTGTTAAAGTCCCCTACTATGATTGTATTACTGTCGATTTCCCCTTTTATGGCTGTTAGCATCTGCCTTATGTATTGAGGTGCTCCTATGTTGGGTGCATAAATATTTACAATTGTTATATCTTTTTCTTGGATTGATCCCTTGATCATTATGTAGTGTCCTTCTTTGTCTCTTGTAATAGTCTTCATTTTGAAGTCTATTTTGTCTGATATGAGAATTGCTACTCCAGCTTTCTTTGATTTCCAGTTCTATGGAATATCTTTTTCCATCCCCTCACTTTCAGTCTGTATGTGTCTCTAGGTCTGAAGTGGGTCTCTTGTACACAGCATATATATGGATCTTGTTTTTGTATCCATTCAGCCAGTTTATGTCTTTCAGTTGGAGCATTTAATCCATTTACATTTAAGGTAGTTATTGATATGTATGTTCCTATCACCATTTTCTTAACTGTTTTGGGTTTGTTTTTGTAGGTCCTTTTCTTCTCTTGTGTTTCTCACCTAGAGAAGTTCCTTTAGCATTTGTGGTAAAGCTGGTTTGCTGGTGCTGAATTCTCTTAGCTTTTGCTTGTCTATAAAGGTTTTAATTTCTCCATCGAATTTGAATGAGATCCTTGCTGGGTAGAGTCATCTTGGTTGTAGGTTTTCCCCTTCCATCACTTTAAGTATGTCATGCCACTCCTTTCTGGCTTGTAGAGTTTCTGCTGAAAGATTAGCTGTTAACCTTATGGAGATTCCCTTGTATGTTTTTTGTTGTTTTTCCCTTGCTGCTTTTAATATTTTTTCTTTGTATCTAATTTTTGTTAGTTTGATTATATATGTCTTGGCATATTTCTTCTTGGATTTATCCTGTATGGGACTCTCTATGCTTCCTGGACCTGATTGACTATTTCCATTCCCATATTAGGGAAGTTTTCAACCATAATCTCCTCAAATATTTTCTCAGTCCTTTTTTTTTCTCTTCTTCTTCTGAGATCCCTATTATTCGAATGTTGGTGTGTTTAATGTTGTCCCAGAGGTCTCTGAGACTGTCCTCAATTCTTTTCATTCTTGTTTCTTTATTCTGCTCTGTGGTAGTTATTTCCACTATTTTATCTTCCAGGTCACTTATCAGTTCTTCTGCCTTGGTTATTCTGCTATTGATTCCTTCTAGAGAATTTTAAATTTCATTTATTGTGTTGTTCATCATTGCTTGTTTGCTCTTTAGTTCTTCTAGGTCCTTGTTAAACGTTTGTTGTATTTTCTCCATTCTAATTCCAAGATTCTGGATCATCTTTACTATAATTACTCTGAATTCTTTTTCAAGTAGACTGCCTATTTCCTCTTTATTTGTTTAGTCTGGTAGGTTTTTACCTTGCTCCTTCATCTGCTGTGTATTTCTCTGTCTTCTCATTTTGCTTATCTTACTGTGTTTGGGGTCTCCTTTTCACGCGCTGCAGGTTCGTAGTTCCCGTTGTTTTTGGTGGGTGTCCCCAGTGGCTAAGGTTGGTTCAGTGGGCTGTGTAAGATTCCTGGTGGAGGGGACTGGTGCCTGTGTTCTGGTGGTTGAAGCTCTAACTCATGTTAAAAGATAAACTGAGGCATAGTAAAAATTTTAAGAGTTTGAGTGCAAACTTCCAGTTATAAGATAAATAAGTAACAGGGATGTAATGCACAACACGATGACTGTACTTAAAACTGTTGTATGCTTTATTTGAAAGTTGTTAAGAGAGTAGCTCCTAAGAGCTTTCATCACAAGGAAAAAACATCTCTTTTTTTTGGAACCTATATGAGATGATGGATGCTAACTAAATTTATTGTGGTGACCATGTCACAATAAATGTAACTCAAATTATTATGTTATATACCTTAAATTTATACAGTGCTCTATGTCAGTTATCTCTGGGGGTAAAACGTTAGGGAAAAAAGGGTTATGTGAGCAACAATCAATTTGAATAGGGCAGTGGCAAAGCAGAAGTGGTTAGGAGCCCTCCATGACCTGATTCAGGGGAAAGACTTACATAAAGTGCGGAGGCGAAGAAAGGAATTTATTTGATTGGCTGTAGCTTAAAGCCTAGTTGGCTGTTTGTGATTGGCTGTCCTTAGCTCATTGATTTGTAACCTTGAGGCATTTATAGGTTTAGGTTTTGGTTTGCTTACCTAGAGCTACCTCAGCATTAGGGCCACCTCAGTCTAATGGCCTTATTGTTCAATTAATTAAACACTTGCTTTGGAAACTTGGATAAATAAAGTGGCTTTTAGGGACTTTACACTTCTTATCTTGTCAATGGGAATTATAATCCTATAATAATAATGTTAATAGGAATAATGTCTCATTTTTTCCCCAAGGAATGTGATGGAGAATAATAGCTAAGCCTGAAGTGAATGTGATTGGCAAAACTTAAATGTACCCTGAATGATAAACCATACATTTCTCCTAGAATCGGCTTACCAAGGGTGTTCAGGGCAGAATATTTTCCATCTTCACACAACTAGGATGGCATGAGCAGATGTCTGGCCTCATCATGTTTTCAAAACTGCCTAATGGTGTTCAGAAAACAGTGTGCTCTGTGTGGGAATAACCATTTCAAAGAGAGGCAATAGGCCACAAGATGCTTTCAAGATCTCAAAAGAAGCACACAGACCTTAGGTTCACACAAAATTAACACTTTCATTGTCTTTCACAGCCAGACCTGATGGAGGTTATTATTCTGGTTTGCTTTGTAGATGTGTAAGGAGAAGACTCTCCTTAAAAACAGGAAAAATCTGGTCTTGCAGTGGCATTCAGATTTTCATAAGTTTTGCATCACATGAAACTTGTAGTCCCCATATGTATTATTGCTCCTAACAGCCACAACTTCATAAAATAATCCAGGTAACATTCTCTAACATTAATGAACTATGAAATTTCCTAGGTGCCGAGAGCAAGCTTTTGACAGGCAGAGAGCTCTGGGATGTGGTGGAAAACCTCTGAATAGACTCAGTGTCTGGACTGAATTCTAGGTTGTTCCTGGCCAAGGGTGCCTGTGAGTTCATTCCCTCCTCTCTCAAAAGAGTGCAAGTCTATTAGCCGTTATTATTGACATAACTAATACACGGCACACTTATTTTTAATAATTGCCTTTTAAAAAAATTGCGCTCTTTTTTTCTTTCCAGTTTTATTGAAATATAATTGACATACAGCACTGTACAAGTTTAAGGTGTACAGCACAATGATTTGACTTACACACATCATGAAATGATTGCCACAATAAGTTTAGTGAACTTCCATCATCTCATATAGATATAAAAGAAAAGAAAAAAAACTTTTTCCTTGTGATGAGAACTCAGGATATACACCCTTAACAACTTTCATATATAACATACAGCAGTGTTAGTTATATTAATCATGTTGTACGTTATATCCCTGTACTTATTTATCTTATAACCGGAAGTTTGACCTTTTGACTGCCTACATCTGATTCCCTATTTTTAATAATTATCTTTTAATATTTTTCAGAGCTCAGTAAAATGGAAGAAAATCAATAATAAGTAAATCAAATAAATTCATTTCCTTTGGTCACATCCAAAGAAATACTGAATCATAAAGAGCTGAACCATTTCTCCAGAACTGAAATAGGTCAGTCATGCCTGCCAGCCTCACCCTTGCAGAAATATTTTAAGGCATGGGCAACCTCTGTCCACCTGCGCTGTAGTTTGGAACCCGAAAAGGGAAAATAGGCCAAGCCATTCCAGTCCTTGGCCATCAGAATCTATAATTGCCACTGCCAAGCATCTTTTAGTCTTGGTGCAAGTTCCAGCTGGAGCTATTTCCATCTGTACAACCGCAGGCGGTTATAGAATTAGCCACACACATTTATAGACTGTAAAGAAAAGTCTAGTAACAAGTCCATCCTTGCTGTGCATCAGTTGCATGTAACAATGGACTGGAAACGGGTCTATCCTTAAAATAAACACACCAAAATGCTTTTGTTTTTTAAATCTTCTGAAGTTGCTTATTTAGGCAAAATCACTGCTGAAGGCTGAGTGAATGAAAGGGCAGGGGTAAGCAAGCTTGAAATACATCTACATCCTCTGCTATCCACTCAGTTTGAGCCCTTTCCGTGTCCTTCAGAAGCCTGCGTCAGCCACTCGTGCCCTCTGGAGGGGTCACTTTTCACTAGAACCCCTTGCACTTCCTGTCTTCTGCCTTGGGATTTGGTCTTGTTATAGGGTCTCACTTGAGATATTTCTCACTCTTCCAGACCACATGGATGCACATTTCCACCATTCACACTCACCAACAATGGAAATAACAATTTCAATCACAAGGTTCTATTAAGTCCTTCTCTTGTTTCTACACCATTGTTGATTTCTATCGTGCATACAAGAAAGAGAACTTAAATCCAGGATCTTGATGATGAGGTGACACATGTGGTAGGATGGAAACGGTGATATTTTAATCCTGCAACTGCTTCTCATGAGCTTACTTTTGAATTTGTTCAGAATCGGTTGAGGAAGAGAGGGTTAAGTGCGCCTTGAAAATTCCCAACAATTTTGATCTAATTTCCCTGACACCAGGGACTTCCCCAGTCTCAGTTTAGGTCTTTTTTTTTTTTTTCAGTTTTACTTAAATTGGAAAATTGCCACTCAAAATGATTTTTAGTCTTTATTTGATAGTCACTTTCTCCTTGCAATAAACAGCTCTTCCAATCACTAGTTAGCAGAAAGCTGGACTTCCATCAGTAGTGAGAGGGTAATACTGCCTCCTGGAAGTTGCCCTATTGATTGGCATCCAAGTGGATACGGGATTTCAAATCAGAGTTTCATTAAAAGTCTAGAAAGGTCCAGTCTAACAACACAGTCCTGTTCTTTTTTTTTTTTTTTTGCGATACGCGGGCCTCTCACTGTTGTGGCCTCCCCCGTTGCGGAGCACAGGCTCCGGACGCACAGGCCCAGCGGCCATGGCTCATGGGCCCAGCCGCTCCGCAGCACGTGGGATCTTCCTGGACTGGGACACGAACCTGTGTCCCCTGCATCAGCAGGCAGATTCTCAACCACTGCGCCACCAGGGAAGCCCCCACAGTCCTGTTCTTTTACATTTGTTGAATTGTCTTCCTAATGGCCCTTAGGACTGAGAACAAAACCCCTTATTTGGATAAAGGGCAGGACTGACGTGTCATCAGGGTGTTGACAGAGGCAGAAGCCAGGCCTTTGTGTGCATGTGTGTGCATTAGCATCTCAGGCATGCTTCATGGGCCACTATACCTGAGAAAGTTTTGAGACTCACCTGGCAAGATGAAATAATGGGTTTCCACATTTAGCATCTTGGCTCTCCAGACACCAGAACTTTTTAGCTCTGACTTAAAAGCTTAGCACAATAGAGATGAAAAAATAGCCACTTTCGATCACAAGGAGAAAATACTTCTTGAAAGTCTCTTATGAACCAGAAGATGAGTGAAAAGTGAGGGAAATGAGACTGGTTAGATTTTTTACTCCACAAAGCCAGGAGAAGGAATTTTCTGAGTGCCCTTGAAAGAGTAAGTCCTTGAAACCCAGCTCAAGATTTGAGCAAAGCTAGCTTGGCTTGTCCTTAATGTAGGATAGAAAAGCAAAAAATGAATAAGGAAAAATGTAAACCCTGGGGATCCAAGGGACATTTCTAAAAGCTCCTTATATTTTGTGACTGCATTCCAGTTCCAATCCTCCCTTTTCTAACCCATTTGGTTTATGGCTGCCAGATTAATCTTCCTGATTACTTTGTGTATGACACTTTCCCTGCTCAGAAACCCACAAGAGTGTTTTTTTGTCCCTGGAAGGAGACCAGAGTCAATAGCGTGGCTTTCAAAGGTCATCTAGTGCTTGTGTCTGCGTACCCACAGGACTCTTCCTCCAGAGCTACAGGCAAAGGAATCACCCTGTTTTTCCTGAGCATCTCACGCACATCCTCACCTCTCGGCTTTTGCTTGTGGATGTTGCCGTCAAACTCTGGTGTGTGTGAGAATTACTTAAGCTCATTAGAAGTATCAGCACCACTTTCATCCTGTTCTTCCATGTGGGATGTCTCTTTATGCTTCGCTCTGCTTATCTAATAAGCCCTTGTCTTCTTTAAAGGCTGACTTTCGACTCACCAGCAGCCCAACTTCAATAAGCAGGTAAAAGGAGGAAGGCATTCTAGGCAGGGGGAAAACAAAGTCAAAATTGGAGATGTTTGGTAACCACCAGTCAAAATCTAGGTGTGCAGATTGCATCTAAGTGACTTAGCGTTGCCTGATGTGGCTGCACAGGGGAATTTGCATGCCCTTCATTGGAAAGGTGTCAGCTTAGAGGTTGGAGAGGATTGAGTCTCTGTCCTCTTACTTCCTGGGGCTGGGCTAGCTTGGGTAAGTCCCTTATTCTTCTGGCATCTAGTTCATTCCTTTGGTAAAAGTGTATGCCTTTATTTAGGGATTAGATGTTACGATGTGCAATGTGTGTATAATGTAGTGGGTACTTAATATTGGCTCTCTCCCCTTCTGTCTATTAGGGTGAGGGGGACAAGATGTGGAGCCAGTTGTTGTGACATGGTGACAGATCCCACCAGTGCCCTGCCATATCCCCTATTTCCAACTGCCAACCCCTCCATTCCTGTGCTTGAGAACTTTCTCTCTGAGGCATGTTTTTCCTCCCTGTGGGTGGATTGAAAGCTGCCCCTAGTGCTACTAGGGGCAGCTTTCAACCAATCACTAATGGGGACTGTTGTATAAACACCCTAGCTTCCACATCCCTTGGGCATATTTTGCACTGACTGTCAGAGTGACCCAATGGCATTGAAGTCTAGACATTCGGACACCGTGCTCCCACTTGGCCACCTTCTCTCTCTTGTCTCATCCACTCCCCTGCTAGTATTTCCTTCACCTTCTACTTGCACGTGACTTGCATTTGAATCCCCATCTCAGGGACTGATTCTTCTAGAAGAATCCAAACTAAAACAGAATCCTAATCTACATTTCTTTTTACAAGTCCTCCAGTAGGGCTGGCTTAGTTGCTCCCAACTGTTTTATGAATCTGGGTGGCAGAATACGCGTATCATTTCAGTCCTCATAAGCCATGCTGTCATCGTGTAACATAAGAAATGTGACAGTGGCAATAACACGTTACATCTTAGTCACTCTAATGTGTAAACTAATACCACAGTTGGGCGCACTCCATGTCTCTGATATTAAATGATGACTGAATTATTGATAACTGGTCCCACATTCTCTTGAATCAAATATTAATATAGCAATATCTTGCATGTGGTAGCTGGATTCCTTCTGAATGATTTCATCACTCAGAAATCTGACCACGCCTTTCACCTCACACAAGATGAATTGGGTGCATTTTGGAAAGACAACTTGAGGAGATGGAATGTTTAAACATTGGCTGTTGTGTTCTATCAGAGTTGACATGTGGCAGGCTTTCCCTGGGACAAGTGTCAAACACCAAAGAAGGATTTCTATTGTCTGAGGCTTTCATTAGGGTCTGTTATAGAATCCGTTCTTGCTGACCTATTTCATGGTAGCCTTGAAATGGTGAACACAAAACACAGCCGTGTCAGGACTGAAGCGAGCTGTCCACCTGCACAGTACATATTTGGTATTGGTTTCAGGTATTTTGGCTTATGTAACCTCACCCTCCTCTGGGTTCCTGTAGTGCTTTCAATCTGTACTGCTCTTAGGGCACCTAGATATTCCTTGTATGGATACATTTATTGTTGTATGTCTTGCCTCTTCTATTGTTCTCCTTGAAGTCATGGTATTCAATGTTGTTGACCTTGAGATGTTCTCTCCCCAAAGGCCTTATATCTTACCCATCCTTGCATCCCAGAGCTTAGTGAAGAACACAAGACATTGTAGGTGCTCCATAGATGTTTTTTGAAAGACAGCTTTCACCACTGAATGCTTGTAAAAGATCTACCATCTCAGTAAGGTTAGGGGGCTGAGGGATGCTTAGTTCATACTTTTGTCATCTCTCTTCTCAATCAGAAATAATCTTTTTAACTAAAGATTTAAAAAGGAAGGAAAAAATGCTAAGAGATCCGAGAAAATCCTTTGGGAGGTATTAAAAGTGTATGTTGGCTTTTATTGATTTTATTAATATTACTGGTAGTCAGTGTCATACCCTTTCATTCAACAAACATCTATGGAACATTTGCTACGATCTGGGCACTGTGTTGCATTCTTGGGATTTTTAGTTTATTAAAACACTTTGCGGGCTTCCCTGGTGGCGCTGTGGTTGAGAGTCCGCCTGCTGATGCAGGGGACACGGGTTCGTGCCCCGGTCCAGGAAGATCCCACATGCCGCGGAGCGGCTGGGCCCGTGAGCCATGGCCGCTGAGCCTGCGCATCCGGAGCCTGTGCTCCGCAACGGGAGAGGCCACAACAGTGAGAGGCCCGCGTACCGCAAACAAACAAATAAACACTTTGCCACTCATTGCTATGTGCTTCTAGGTAAGTACGAGTCATTAATAAGCATGAACAAGGGTCTTAAACAGTCATAAAATTTTCTTAGTGTGTTTCTAAAATAGAAATCAGCTGGAGTTGCCATTCTTAAACAAATGTTATATTTTATGTAAAGAGTAAACTTAAAAGATCTGGCACTGACGAACTTCTAGATGCCAAGGACTGTGCTGTACGTGAATTAACTCTGCAAAGCAAGTATTGATTTATGATATATCAACCTGAACTGTTTGTCTTATTAAACATGTATGTTACTAATGTGTGTTATTTTATTTAATTAGCCATCAGATGTTTCTTTTCCTTGGAGATGAGGGAATGAGTTTGCATAGTTAACTCTCCTCTTTAAGAACACGAGTCTTATTTAGAATTTTGGAACACATTTTAAGCTACCTTTGTACTTAGCTATTGTATATAATCCCTAGGAGTGTTTGTCTCCCATTCTTTGTATTCGCTTTCTCCACTAACAAAGAAAGAAATAGCACATATTGAAACTTTATAAATAGATGTTCACTGAAAGGAAGAAACAAAATCCTCATATATATCTCTCTTCCAAATTTCCTAAAAAGTTAAATGCTCCTTACTGTAGTCATCACTCTTTTGTTTTACACCGGCAATTCTTTATACTTAGTGTTTCATTTCCTCTCTGGATTATTATTATGAACGAATAGGATTTCACAGGTACAACTTGTTTCAATTAACCGTAAGATCATAATAATTATTTCTGAAGGTGAAATTTTCACAGCTTGGTGGTGCTAGATCCTTTAGTTAGAATCTTTTGCCTTTTAAGTAGTGTTCCACAATGACTCTTAAACTCCACCCATAATTTCTTCTGCAATATGTAAAAGTCTGTGATATGAAGTGAATGAAATTATTTTCAGTGTTTTCCTCTGTGAATCTTCAAATATAATTTTAAGTGTTTTAAAGAGTTGATGATACTCCTATCTCTGTGGCTGTGACTCATGGTAATTACTCTCTACCCCCTCCCACTTTTTATAATTGTGCTGTTTTTTTTTCCATTGATGCTTATCTCCCCACTTGGCTAATTCATTTTTTTCCCATTTCCACCCAGCTCTGTGTATTTCTGGGGACTGATTTCTTGGACTCTATTAAGGGCTCCATTGTCCTCTGGCTTATGGTTTGACCTGGACAATGAAATACACCACTTGGAGACTGGAGAGTCTGAGGGGTTTGAGGAGAGAAAGTTTGGGTTATTGATATCCTCACCTCTCCCTTATTTCAGTGTTGCAGTTTGGAGAATGACTGCATCCTTCTACACTAGAGTTTCTGCAGGTATTTTCTTCCCCATGGTTTCAGGTCTCACCGGTAACACTGTTTCCTCCCATTGTCCCTTCAACCGAAGGGGTGGTGATGACTCATTGCTAGTCTCTGAGTGCCTCCACATCATTAGCTGGTTCTCTTGATTCCATCAAAGGTCATTCATTCTCTTTAGTTAAATCCTTTTGAGTGGAATGCTGTTTCCTGTTGGGACCCTAACTGACACAACAAGTTTTACAAAATCCCCATGTTTGTTCCTGTTGTCAAAGCTTGAGTGCTCACCTTAGAGCAGATGGGCTCCTGTGTTGTCTGCTAAAGCTCTGATAAATGTGGCCGTGAGGATGCACGCTCCTCCCTCTATTCCTGGAAACATTAGAGTTACAATGTACATTGCTGTGAAGTTGGATGAACTTTAATACATCTAATAACCAGTTTCTGACCATCCACCTAATCTCCCTGATTCTGAAATGAAAGATTAAAAACACAGCAGGATTCTTTCAATTTCAGACTCTCCTGGAACCCTAGGCTACTCTATTACTTTTCAACCCTTGACAGTAGTTTTTAATCTTAACTCTTCAGCTAGGAAAGCAGAGAGCCACTAAGATCTCATGGGTTGAAGATAAGGGATAACTAGTTTCTAAAATGAGACCATCAGGACAATCCACTAAAATATGTAACTGGGTTTATTTTAAAACAACATCATCAAATAAACTTAACTTCTACCATCTCTGTTTCTACCCCCCTGCTTTGTCATGTCCAAGTTCAAATCCCTTCTATAAAGGTGGTGGTGGCTTTTCCCTTCTTTTTTTTAATATATATATATGTAAGTTTATATATTTATTTACTGGCTGCATTGGGTCTTCGTTGCTGCGTGTGGGCTTTCTCTAGTTGCAGTGAGCGGGGGCTACTCTTCATTGCAGTACTCGGGCTTCTCACTGTGGCGGCTTCTCTTGTTGCAGAGCACAGGCTCTAGGCACGCGGGCATCAATAGTTATGGAGCGCAGGCTTAGTAGTTGTGGCTCGTGGGCTCTAGAGCACAGGCTCAGTAGTTGTGGCGCACGGGCTTAGTTGCTCTGCGGCATGTGGGATCTTCCTGGATCAGGGCTCGAACCCGTGTCCCCTGCATTGGCAGGTGGATTCTTAACCACTGCGCTGCTAGGGAAGTCCCACTTCTCCCTTCTTTATTCTGGTTTTGTTATTCTCCTTGGGATGTGGCCAGTGGGCCCCTCTGGAAGCAGGAAAGTTGTGATCCCTTCCACTCCAGAATTCTCACTACTGTTTTTCTCATTATCCTTCACTTTGGATTAGAGCTGATCCATCCTTAAGTGCATGAAACCAGGATTACACATTTTGATAATTTGTTTCTGAGAATGTTTACCAAAGTGAGTGACCAGGCATTATCCTTCTCATTTCTCCCGTGGATTGGCTGTCGGCTCTTTTCCAAGGATATGCCTGGGAAGAGCTAGCTTAGTCTTCTGAGAGGGCCCATGAGTTAATTTCTCTCACTTTTGTAGAATGTTTATGGTAGAGGATGAGAGATATGGGTAAAGTTCTCTTAGAAGGTAGTCATGGGGGTCTCTTAAGACTTATCTCTGTATTTTCTAAGCATTGTAAATTCTAAGAGGTGGAATGGCTGTAACTGTAAGATTACTACCTTTAGCATATTGTGATGGTCTGTTACATTGACAGCCACTGTTGCTCCATGCTTCTTGTATCCATGTCTTTGACTAGTCTCTTTCCCTTGAATGTGTGCTAGCCTGGTGACTACCTTTAGCAAACAGAATGCAGTGAAGTGATGTCACGCAAGTTCTAGTCCTAAGTCTTACAAAGTTCTAGAAGCTCCTTCTTTTGCTTTCTTGAGAGCTATGAGCTACCATGTAAGAAATCTGTTTACCTTGCTGGAGAGATCATGTGGGGAAGCCACATGGAGAGACCACATCAAAAAGAAGAGGCCGGGCTTCCCTGGTGGCGCAGTGGTTAAGAATCCGCCTGCCAATGCAGAGGACACGGGTTCGAGCCCTGGTCTGGGAGGATCCCACATGCCGTGGAGCAACTAGGCCGGCAAGCCACAACTACTGAGCCTGTGCGTCTGGAGCCTGTGCTCCTCAACAAGAGAGGCCACGATAGTGAGAGGCCCGCGCACCGCGATGAAGAGTGGCCCCCGCTTGCCACAACTAGAGAAAGCCCTCGCACAGAAATGAAGACCCAACACAGCAAAAATAAACTAATTAACTAATAAACTCCTACCCCCAACATCTTCTTTAAAAAAAAAGAAGAGGCCATGAGGGTGATGGAAAGGGTGAGGGAGAGGAACCTAGCCATTCCAGGGTCTCCAGCTGAGCCCAGCCCTGAGCTGATCCACTAACTAAATGCAATCACATGAATACCCTCTAGCCAAATAAGGAAAACAACCACTCAGCTGAGCCCCAGCTGACACCTGTAAACATTCAACATGCTACTGAATGCACAGGGTTAACAGGATGGAAACACACACACTATAACCTGCATCCATATGACATGGACTCCCCTACAGACTGCATCTTGGATGAGCTATTTTTTAAGTAGATCTTTATTGGAGTATAATTGCTTCTAATACTGTGTTAGTTTCTGTCGCACAACAAAGCGGATCAGCCATATGCACACACGTGTCCCTCCCCCCCTCCCTATCCCACCCCCCTAGGCCATCGCAAAGCACCGAGCTGATCTCCCTGTGCTATGCTGCTGCTTCCCACCAGCCAACTATTTTACATTCGGCAGTGTATATATGTCGATGCTACGCTCACTTTGCCCAGCTTCGCTCTCCCCCCCCATGTCCTCAAGTCCATTTTCTATGTCTACCTCTTTTTTTTATTGACCCACCTCCTAGAGTAAAGGAAATAAAAACAAAAATAAACAAATGGGACTTAATTGGATGAGCTTTCTACCGTCCTTCTCCTGGCTGAGTTCTTCCCAGTGAGGGGCATCTTTATGATGCCCTGATGTCCAGACACAAGACCATAGCCCCAGAGAAAGACTAGGGTTCCCCCTTCAACTTAAGGTTTCCCTTCTGAGTTCTCGTTTCCTAGTTGGACATTTTAAAGTGTCGTTTCACTATTTTCCATACTGAAAACTATACAGTAATCTCAATGTTCATTCAAATCTAACGGGTGGTGTGAGGTTACATCTGGTCGCACCCCCTCAGTTATTCATTTCTAGAGAAGACAGCACAGGATATCTTCAAAAAACCCTGGGCAGTTTCAGACTTCAGGTTTGCTGGCATAGCCATGAGTGCCGTTTGTTCAGGATTCTGGTTTTTCTATTTCTGCGCATAACTTAGGGTCACATCCCCTTGTGGTCAGGTGGTCCCTGAATTGGAATGCAAGTGATGCCTGTTACTTCTGGCTGGAGCTTTTAAATACAGTTGCGAGACCATCCAGAGCTCTCTTGCCCTCTGCCAGAATTGGCATTGATGGCCAAGGACCTAGAGTAAGGTGATGTACAGAAGAGATTTCTTGTGGACCCTCAGTAGACATGCAAGAGTATTGTTTTAAACCACTGATACTTGGGGGTTATTTGTAATTGGAGCATCACCCAACCTATCTTTTTTTTTTTTTTGGCTGCACCGTGTGGCATGTGAGATCTAAGTTCCCTCAGCAGGTGTCAAAACCATGCCCTCTGCACTGGGAGCATGGAGTCTTAACAACTGGACCACCAGCCTCTCTTGATTGATCCATTTATTGTTATGAGAGAGTTCCTGCCAGAGAGACCCCTTACTTGTTCTTTCTTTCTTATTTTTGTCTTTGTGATTAAAGCCTTCCTTAATGGAAAACATATCTATCTTTCTAGTGTATACTTTCCTGAATTAGTTCTGAAATACAAAACAAAGGCCAAAACTCTTAAGCTAACATATGGGGTGTTCTCAAGTTTTTCCCCATTCTTTTTTCCTATGTGCTTCTTCTTGTGTATGTTTAAATACTTTAAACTCCAGCCAAGTTGGGCTACTCACTGCTTGCCTTGCATATCCTGCCTTTCCTTCCTTCTGTGTGCAGTAGAGTGATTCAGAGCAGGTTCTTCAGAGTCAGACAAATTGGGCTCCAGCTCACAGCTCTCTGCAGCTCCGTGGGACCATGAACAGGTCATTCAATCTTTCAGAGGTGGTTTCTTCTTATGTGAATAGGAGCTATGGTATCTTCCCTACAGCATCAGGGAGAAGATTAATGAGAAAATGCTTGAAAAGTGTTTATTTAGCACAATACTCCATTCATGGTAGGTCCTCAACACCTGGAAGTTTAGCTAAGATATTATGCATTTCTTTTAGATGGAATTTCCTATCAGTGACCCTAACTCAGTCCTTCAAGGATAGTTTAAATGCTTTGTCAGACACCTGTGTGTTTTTATTTCCAGGCCACAGTTCTTTCTTTATCTGTAGCAACTATATACCAACTGTTATCTTCTGAAGTCCCAAAGTAATTACTGGTATCTCTTCTAGGTCTAATCTGATGTACCTTACAGATTATGATCTGACCTATACCTTAATGTTTTGCATATACATCTTTTATCATGTATTAGATTTTAAGCTTCTTGAGGGTAGAATCCATGTCTATTTCTCAATTTTGTATGTCCTACAACATCCCATACTGGGCCTGAAAACCACTCCAAGTAGGAACTCAATAAAGAATTTTTGAATGAATAATGAGTGGAAATTTACCACACTTGCCTGGGTCACATCACAGCCATTCTTCCTTTCTCTAGGTCCTTTGTTTCTGCTGAATATTTTATTTATCACAAGAAGTCTAAGAAGGAAGAGGCAAACTTGGGAGCCCCACTGAGCTAGGTAATTACAAGCACTGTGTAACTGAATTTTCGTTTTAGTCCTTTGGGACAGGTATTTGTTAAGCCACACATCTAGGGCCACACAGGTGGTAATTGGCAGAGCTGGGCGTGTTGATTTCTAGAAACCATGCTGTTTTCATTATATGATATTTGTTTTTGAATCAGGCCTTGTAACAATCTTTACAACTTCTTCTCCAGCCCTCAGGCCAGCTAGCTCATTTTCGGTTCTGACTCTATTAAATGGGATAGAGACATTTAAAAATATGTAGCTCTTAAACACACTGGGATTTCTTCTTTCAGACCCTGACAGAGCTTTAGAGATTGAGACAGAGACGCTCAGAGTGAATGCTCATGGCAGATCAATTCTAAATAAGGATGTGGCAGTCCTGAAATGACCTTGAGAATCAACTGGAAATAGGTTTTTAGTTACACAAACCCCTCCTCTGAACTCCACAAAGAAACCCTACGGGGTGAGAATAGTCTAAGGAAGATCATTTCTCCTGGAGCCCATGGACACAAGCAGAAAGTAAAGAATTCAGTTAAGCGGGAGGAGACATGGGACAATGTCCTCATATCTGTATGCAGGAAAGAAGACAGGGCTCCTCCACAGTATCACCTCCCAGATCAATATGTCCCTTGATAGCCAATAGCTGCACTTGGAATTTGAACAGATCAGGGTGCGGAAAGACTGTGGGGGGTTACAAGAGATGGATCATTGGGTAGGGGCAATGCCAAATTATTATCCTTGGCCAGGAAGCGCAATTCATTGATTTTAGGGCCTGGCCACACTTTGGGCTCAGCTCAGCCAAAATTAACTCTCCTCAGGGTGCTAATGGGAGAGGAATGAGTTATTTTCTTTGGATCAAATTCAACTCCCAGACAAGGCCCTATGATTCTCAGGTCAGGATTTGGTTCCAAATCATCCCCCAAGCCTTACGCAGGCCTTTACTACTCCTATTTTGCCTCTCATCCCTGCTTCTTTGTGAGTGGGCTCTTGTCAGTTCAGGTTTGACCTCAGTTCTTGTACAAACTGGCAAACTTTCCCGAACCACTGGAATTTCTGAGCAATACATGAGATAATTTCCAGGCAGAGTTTATCTCCTATTCTTATTTCTCATAATCTTATGGGTACTTTTATGGAGCATTTTTCTTTTCAATTCAACCTCTTGGGTTATTCTTATACTGTTACCTCCCTCACTGGATTCCCTGATTAATCCTTATGTTCCATAAGGTCATACTATATAGATAGGTAGATATACACACATGTATACATAAGTGTGTGTATATATATATGTCTGTAACTTATGTGTATACATATATACATGTATATTGTTCACATATCTGTGATTTACGTATACCAATAAATATTTGTTGAATGACATTAAATTTATGGAAACAACTCACTTGTCTTATTGTAATAATAAATTATTATATTTTTGTAATAAATTCTTATTCAGCACCTACTATGCCAGAAACTCTTCCAAGAACTTTTTGTATATTAACTCTTTTAATCCTTACCCCAGCCCTCTAAGGTTAATACTACTATTTTTATTCCTGTCCTCAAGATGAAGAATCAGAGGCACAAAGAAGTTAATTGTCCAAGGTCACACTAATCCAACCCAGAAAGTCTATCTTCAGCGTCCATGCTCCTTATCTCTACATTAGGTTGCTTCTCCATATTACCCTAATGGAAGGGAAGAGAAGTTAATCACATGTGGGCAAAACATTTCTGCAGAAATTTGTAATACTACCCGTTACAGGAACTTACATCTACACAAACATACACATTTTATTTGTTCATTTGTTCATTCACTCATTCATTCATTTATTTGTCATTCAGTGAATACTTGTTAAATATTTATCAATGTCTTTGTATATGCTAAGTACATGGGATAGATGTGTTGTGTTTTGTGTGTGTGTGTGTGTGTGCGTGTGTGTTTTAAAGGAAGCATATGTATTTCTTCTGTTCCAGAGTCATGAACTTACTGTTTACTTAGGGGAATCCTAAACTTTACTTTTGGCTTATCCCCTGGTTCTTTTATTCTCTGGTGTTTTAAGAAAAGGAGAAGTAGAGGCAAGAGGTGAAGAGGAAACCATGAATAATTGATCTCATAAAATCCACTTACATAGCTGAATGTTACGCTGAAGGTGGCAATCAGTTTGCCATGCCGACTTCCCCTTCTAGTTTGAGCTGCTCACACGCAACCCTTGACATTGTTTTCCTTGGGTGCCTCATAATCCATCCCCAGCCATTGCTGACTGAACCAGAGAAAGACACAGAACCCAAAGTGAATCATTGTACAAGCGAATGTAGAGACACAGAGGTGTCAGAATATTAAAGGTGCTCACCTGGAAGTGATGTAGAGTTGAGTCTCAGGTATTGGGCTGGGTCCCTATCAGACAAGACAGCTGAGAAAGAAAGGAGTTGATGCCAGAGAAAAGCAGTTCAGGAACACTGCCTGGTCTCTGCGAGACAGAAAAAGTAGTTGAAATTTCCAACTTCCCAGCTCCAATCCTGTGAGATCTATCTGTGTTTGTTTAAGTCTTGGGTTTTCTGTGAGATTCCTTGTTATGTCTTCCCAAGAAAAACCCTAGGTGCTTTTGAAATAGCCTCAGTGGATTTCTTTTCCTCCCAGATACAAAATGACCTTTGGCTTAGCCAGGAAGTGACTCTGCTTTCCTTCAATGAGAAAACTTTTGGAAAATAAAACTCTCTAACCCAAGAATTAGGAGGTTGGTTCCATACTATGGTTGGCTCTAGGTGTCATCAGGTCTCCACTTCTCTCTGTAGAAACATGGATTACCCCCCTGTCTTTGCTTTCTTTTTACTCCTGAGCACTGTGTAGTGATATCTGTCAATGGCCCTGAAGAATGAGAATGATGGCAATGATGTTGGGAAGGCCT
This sequence comes from Neophocaena asiaeorientalis asiaeorientalis, assembly GCF_003031525.2. Taxonomy (NCBI): domain Eukaryota; kingdom Metazoa; phylum Chordata; class Mammalia; order Artiodactyla; family Phocoenidae; genus Neophocaena; species Neophocaena asiaeorientalis. The sequence goes on from NW_020172779.1 coordinate 9,859,805, forward strand.
GCCCCTAGAGGCTAAGCTCAAATGGCTGTGGTTTCAGCTATGGGGCAGGACATGCCAATTTTGCCCATGGGTTATGATTTTGATGCATCTCAATTCTGCTCAGGGCTAAGGTATTGACTGTTCCCCAGAATCGACGTAAACAAGTGGGTAAATCAATATAAACAATTAAAATAGGTTTTAATAGAAGGTTAAACAGAAGTCCTAGAAATATCAGACTGAATCACTCCTTGGTGGGTGGGTTTTGGGCATTTTTCTACCCTTTTAAGTACCTGCTGATGTGCAGAGAAATAAAAAGATTATGGGGGCTGCCTATTTGCTAGGTTGCCTTCAATTATCTCATCTCTAAAGTGGGGGAACGGGTAATGGATTAGATGATCTGTGAGAGTCCTTTCAACATTATGTTTGACTATGAGTGGAGTCAGGGTCATCATAGTAAAGTCAGCAGTTTAAGTATCCACAAAGGTGTTATGCAACAGGTCTTCCTGCATATATTACATGATATCTGCCCAAGGGGACCAGTAAATGATAGTGCATAAGTGGTTGTTATGGGGAAGTTCAGTTTGTGTTAAAAAATTCATTCTGCCATTCTTTGGATGGATTTTCCAACAAAATAAAATTTCCACTGTAAGTGCAGCCAAAGGTGGGGACCTGCTAGGAGAGATTAACATTAAAGCCTATGGTGGGGAGTCTGGGGGGAAGCAGGGTTTTAATTAAATAAGGCAACGAATCTAGTGCTTTCTGTGTAGCAGGTGCTCAGTACGAGCAAGTTCTTTTCTTCTCTCTTCCCATTTTCATCCATTTTTTTGTTTTCTAAGACTCTTTGCTTCTTAAGATCCATATAAGCACATGCTGGATGGTTTAGCCTGTCTCCCTAAGAAAGTAGCAAAACTCATTCCTAGCTGAATTAAACTCATTCCTTTCCAATGCCAAGAGAACACAGTGAAAGAGGATAAAGGGAATTTGGGGGTAGAATAATTCAACCACTTTCAGAAGCAGGATTCCTTATGGGGAAATTCTTGCTGACTGACCACAGAAATGGAATGCATCTACAGGTACTTTGAGGACAAGACGAAACACTGGATAGGGGAAAAGGAAGTGAAAGCCAATCTAAGCTAGGATGAAGTAATGATATTTTTCATTTAATTCAGGGTGTTCTTATAGTAGAATCAACCTCATTGTATTGTATGTTTAGGTGTCCAGTAAATATTTCAACAATAAAATGTTCCAGGGTAACATAATTAAAAAACACTTCATGAGAGCTATGTCTTAGCATATCATTCAGAAAATACGTAAAGATAACTTTTGCTTTTCAGAGAATAATCTGTGGGTTTTTTGCGGGGGAGGGGATGGTGATGGTCCCAGCTTTGGAACCCACAGGAGAAAATATAATGGGGAAACTAAAGAGTGTAGGGATGGCTACAAGTTTGCATGGCTCTGACATGTTTCCTCTCCTTGGCAGCAGTTACCTTGATATCCTACAGCCATCCATCTTTTGCAACAAGATTAAATAGGAAACTGGCCTCTCAGGGCACTGAGAACTCATCTTGTCAAGACATCACGGTCATGGACTTGATTTTGACGTTTACAAATAGCTGAGGTCCTACTAGTGGTGATGCATGGGTGAGAACTCATGAAAACATACATCAAACAAAAGGCACGTGGTTTCCTATGCACAGAGTTTTACCTTCTTCAAAGTCCCACCCTCTGAATCCTATTTAATGCTTAAAATAACCTTGTAAGGCAGAAATTAATTTCGCCATTTTTAGATGAGGAAACTGAGGATCAAAATATAAGTTATTTTTTCTGTATGATCTGGCAAGGTAGGAACTTAAAATTTCCATGGCCAAATTCAGTTTTCTTTCCCACAACACCTGCCTCTATTGATTAGAACTTGTCCAAGGGCTCTAAGGCTTACACTTACTGTGAAAATCATTATATTAAGAAAATTTAGTTTGTCCTGTACCCAGCTGCTGTTCTCATTTTTTGCTACTGGGCCAGTAAATAGTCTTGAATGATCTATTTCAGTAGTTTTCTAACTTGAGGGCGCAAAAGAATCACTGAACATCTTTTAAAAATGCAAATTACTGGGTCTCATCTCCAGAAATTCTGAGACAGTTGGTCTGGAGAAAGGCCAAGGAACCTGCATTTTAATAAGCACTGAAGATGGTTCTGTTTCCTATGATGACCACATACACGGTTCCAATTATTTTTCTACTTAATGCTGCAATAACAAATGGAGATCTAGACAATTTGCTTTCCACTTGTTTTTGTCTCTCAATTCATAATGCTTTATCATCTCTCAATACTCCCAAATTAATTTCTTCTTCCTGAAATGAAGACTCTGCCACTGAATTTTGCAGCTTTTTTATAACTATGTGATCAAAAGTTTTCTTAGTCTCATTTGCCCTGGACAATTCCATCATGTATGGTTCAGATTTCACATGTTGTGATGACATAGACCTATGAAATCTTTTAACAATTATGATTCTTCTAGCCTGAGCAGCCTTGAGCCTGGTGTAATAAGTATCCAAAATTTAGAGTTATAAAATACGGTTTTCAATTACTGTTCCACCACCTTAGCTGTATGAATCTAGTAATTTAACTTCTCTGAGCCTTGGTTTCCTCATCTGTGTCATGAGGATAATGACATCTGTCTCATAGGATTGCTATAGAAATTAAAAAGATAAAGTATGTTGATTTTATAAACTGCAAACACTATAGCAATGCCTATTGATTTCCTGGGTCTTGGCTCAGAACCAGAGTATTATCTATCACTGACTTTTTTCAGAAGGGTTATGTGCCTGAAACAAAACTGGGTTGCAGAGACTGGTTTCATCCAAGGACCTGATCAACGTGCCCTCAGTGCCCCATCCGGCCGCCCCGCCAGGTGTCTATGTGCGCAATCCCAGTGAGCGGATGGTTTTAGGACAGATGAGAGAAGAGCTACTGAAGAGACTAGCATGGCATCTGCCCTATGCCTGCCGTGTGGACTGTGCCTGGTCCTTAGGCAGAGAGCAGGCAGTGTGTTCCAGACGGAAAGAATGCACACTGCAGAATTTCGGAGAGGGACATTCTCATTTGTGAATTGAGGTTAGTGTGAATGGATTAACACAGTGAAGACTGAGGAGAGCACAGCACTGCTGGTTACCTCGGGGGTCTGCAGCTTTGAGAACCAGAAAAGGCCCTAGGAAGAAAAGCAGGATTTAGTTCTTATTAGGTGGTACCAGCAGAGTTGCCTCCCTTGAAAGACCTGTGGGCAGAGGAATATCATTAAAAAGAGTGAAGGGGAAGAAATGCCAACACATATGAGTCACCATTAAGGATCCTGAGAAACAACTGGGGAGACGTGGGGAGGGATGCCAAGTGCCTAGTTGCTGGAGTTGTGTAGATGGAGTTTCCCCAGGCTCAGTTCTAGCTTGTATTTTCTTCCTAATCTAAATTCTCTTTCAGGTAAATCTCTTCCTATATGCTGATGAGAATCCAAAATACATAGCTCTGGCTGAGATCTGTCAGCCAAACTCCAAAAGGGTAGGTATATACTCTGCCTGCTCAACAGCTCCCCTTGATGTCTCTGGGCACCTCAAACTCCCATCTCCGAAAGCATCATCAGTCAACAATGCACCCTGATGCTCCCTTGTGTTCCTCAGGTCAGTTTATGGTCCCACCACCACTCAGCTGTAGCAGTCAGCTCCTTTCTCTTTCTGTCACCATTTTTATTTCATCCGTCATCAAGCACTGTCAGTTTTACTTCTAAATATTCAGGATTCAATCTGCATTTCTCCGTTCTGTCAGTTACTGTAGTTGAAGCTGCTGCGCATCTTTCAGCTGAACAGCTCCTTAAAATACCCCTTGGCTCCCCCACATCTCCTCTTGCCTTCCCTCATTCTATCTTGAATAGCTGCCAGAAAGCTCTTTTAAAAAGGCAGATCTTACGGTGCCATTGCCTACCTTAGGTCTCTTCAATGCTCTAGCGTTGTTCTTAAAGTGAAGACCATACTTGTTAAGGTCGCTGGTATAGCCATGCATATGGGGACCGTGCCAGCTCTTACTCTTTCCCCTGTTCTTCTCCTTCAGCCGGCAGGGTCCTTCCTTAGTTCTGTGGAGGTGCCCAGCTCACTCCCACCTCAGGGGCGTTTCAACTGTGTTTTTGCTAGTGCCAGAGACTCTTCTCTTCTTCATCTAGTTCACACCATGGTTTACATGCCAATCAGAGAATTCTAGTGAGGTATTAAAAACAGGCCAAAAAACCCTTTTCTAATCTAAATTCCCTTAGCATCCGATACTTCCCTATCATGCTATATACCACATTTACCTTGACCTCTTGTGTGTGTGTGTGGGGAAGCTGTGTCTATCCCATTCACTTTTATGTCACCAGTGCTTAGCGCAGATGACATAACACCTAGCAGATAGTAAATATGCATTCAGTGATTGAATAAATATGAAATCCTCACACCATTTTTTTCCAAGTTTGTCACAGAACTCTCCTTTTCAGCAGGATTCTACCCAGTGACTTGTCAAGCCTTCATGTTGATGTGCCAGACTGACACACGTGCCAGGCGTCTGGGGTTGTTAACTAAACAGTCATGTTGCTTTCTTTCCTCTAAAAGTAATTACTGGTTGCTAAATATTCAAACACGCATTGAAAAAGCAGCTCTTTACATTATGTTAAGAAATAAATTACTATTTCTAATTGTGTCTAGTAGTTAATTACTTCTAATTATTAGTCTGAGTAATAAATGACTGCTTCTGATTATGTTGTGGGCACAGTTGGAGCATTCAAAAATGCAATTTTCACAGTTGTTTACATCAGAACATGTTTACTGAATTATTGAGCCATAATTACCCCCAAATAATGGTAGCAAAAAATAATAAACATTTGATAAGTTCAACTGAAATATGTCACTTCTTTGTCAGCTTGTTTTAAGAGATCAAGCATTAAAATGAAACAACCATGCTTGACTTTTCCAGTCTCTTTAGGGGGTAGCACTATGTTAAAATTAGGATATTTGCTTTATTTTGGTTGAATAAGAACTAAATTAGAATGTCTTTTGTTATTTAAAACAACAAGGAAAATAATCAGGACTCTAATAGTGATAAAAATTAGGTTATACAGCCAGCATACAACTCATAAGAAGAAATAAATTATGCCTACTTAAAGGGAAATTGTAACAAAGAGTAAAACTCCATAACTATTTTATTGAGTTACAGCATATCCAAAGTACACAAATAAAAGTGTAGAACTTTAAGCCTTCCAAACCCTTGGCTTGAATCTGTCACCTCACTTACCAGTTTGTCAGGTCAATGACAGAAGTAGATAATCTATGGTAACCTGTGGGCTGATTTTTTAAAAATTATTTTATTTATTTATTTTTGGCTGCATTGGGTCTTCGTTGCTGTGCGTGGGCTTTCTCTAGTGGTGGTGAGCAGGGCTATTCTTCGTTGCGGTGTATGGGCTTCTCATTGCGGTGGCTTCTCTTGTTGCAGAGCACGGGCTCCAGGTGTGTGTGCTTCAGTAGTTGTGGCACGCAGGCTCATTAGTTGTGGCTCATGGGACCTAGAGTGCAGGCTCAGGAGTTGTGGTGCACAGGCTTAGTTGCTCCGCGGCATGTGGGATCCTTCCGGACCAGGGCTCCAACCTGTGTCCCCTGCATTGGCAGGTGGATTCTTAACCACTGCGCCACGAGGGAAGTCCCGGGCTGATTATTTTTTAATACCTCCTACTATTTGCTGAAACCACATCACTATTTTTCCCCCATAGGCTTCTGTTTCCATCCCTTGTGTGCTGGACAGACTCTTAAGATGCCCAAGATCTTTATCTCCTAGGGAGGCCCTTGTGTGATGTCTTCCCCTTGAGTGTGGGTAGAACCTGTGACTTGCTTCTAACCAACCACTTATGGCTGAGATATTGGGACATACATGACTTCATGGATGCAATTATGTGATTAATTACATAAGACTGTAGGGCCCGTTTTGCTGGAGTCTCTGCCTCCCTTACTGGCTTTGAAGAGGCAAGCCACCATGTTGAGAAACCCTATTTGGCAAAGAGCTATGAGCAGCCTCTAGGAGCTGAGGGTGATCTCCACCAACAATCATCAAGAAACTGAAGTTCTCAGTCCTACAACCACAAGGAACTGATTTGTGCCAACAGCCTACACAGACTAGGAAACAGATCTTTCCCAGTCCAGCCTCAGATGAGATGGCAACTCTGTTGATACCTTAACTGTACCCTTGAGAGACCCTAAAACGATCTCCCAGCAAAGTTGTGCCTGAACTCCTGGCCTGCAGAGATTGTGAGATAACAACTGTGTATTGTTTTAAGGTGATAAATTTAGCAGTGATATTGAAAATTAGAAGTGCCTGAATTCAGTCTTCTTATTGACCCTGATAATTAGAGAATCCTAAAACACAGATTTTCATACTAAGACTACTAAAAGCTGCCAACACTATACCTCTCAAATGTTCATCTATGGCCCAGTCTATACCAGTAGATAGAGCACAGAACTTGGGCCAGAAGATCAATTAAGTCACATGGTTTGCCATGTGAAATTGCCATTTCAGTAAACGGCATATGGAATATCATAAATTTCACAAATTTAAGCTCTTCTTGATTCTTCCACTAATAGCAATTTAGCTTCTAATAAGATACTTCATTTCATTTTTCCTTCTTTCCTTGCCTATTAGATCAGAAATAATAATAACTAAGATGTGCTAACATTTTACCTACTTTCTCTCACTATGCTATCACAAGTGCCTGTGGTAGGTATCAATTGCCTCATTTTTCAGGTGAGGAAATAGAGGCTTGGAGAAGTAACATCACCTGTATAAAGTCTAGTAGTACAGCTAGAATTCAATTCTGGCTAAGCCGATCCTAGAGATCATTCTTGGCTTCATTATGCAGCAATTCTTCCCTTATAGCAACATTATAAAGAGGTCAAACCGAGTAAGGCTTTATGCCACACAGGTGTGAGTCTGAATTCCAGTTTCAGTCCTGTGTGTCTTTAGGAAAGTTACTTTACCTCACGGAGTTTCAATTTGCTTGTCTAAAATATGTGGATAATAGTAGTTACCTCATGTTTCTTTCTGATAATCAATTGAGATTACATTGCAAGTGAAGATCATAGTAAACATTCAAAAAATGCTACCTTTTTAAAAAAACAATATTATGAGGCCAAAAATGAGTTTAAATAAATGAAAGCAGTTTGAACTCAGAAATCTTGGTATATTTGTTAACACTTATTAAAAGCGTGTGGTCCTTAAGTATTTAGAAAATAAAGAGCTACTTCTTATAAAATTAGATTGGATCATTATAATGATCAACTATTCACATATTGGGTTCAAGAGAATTGGTCAAAAAAAGAGAAAGAGAAAAGCATTGTATTGTCATCAAAGTAGATGAACATTTTGTAAGCAAAAATAAACAAGTTTTTGATAAGGTTAAGTACCGAACCAGAATGAACACACTGGGGCTTTCTAATGACCATGAGCACCAGAGTTCACCTTTCCTTTCCTCTCCAGTTTATAGTTAGTTGTGTTGGCAAAAGTTATAAGACAACTAATCCGGAGGGAGAAGAGTTATGAGTAGAGGAGTGACATCATCTTATTTGAGTTTATTTATTTATTTATTTATTTATGGCTGTGTTGGGTTTTCATTTTTTTGTGCAAGGGTTTTCTCTAGTTGTGGCAAGCGGGGGCCACTCTTCATCGCAGTGCGCGGGCCTCTCACTATCACTGCCTCTCTTGTTCTCTGCGGAGCACAGGTTCCAGATGCACACGCTCAGTAATTGTGGCTCACGGGCCCAGTCGCTCCGTGGCATGTGGGATCCTCCCAGACCAGGGCTCGAACCCGTGTCCCCTTCATTAGCAGGCAGATTCTCAACCACTGCGCCACCAGGGTAGCCCTGACTTGAGTTTTAAAACAAGGTTTTGCGATCATGAGAGACTACTACAAGTAACTCTATGCCAATAAAATGGACAACCTGGAAGAAATGGACAAATTCTTAGAAATGCACAACCTTCCAAGACTGAACCAGGAAAAAATAGAAAATATAAACAGACAAGTCACAAGCACTGAAATTGAAACTGTGATTAAAAATCTTCCAACAAACAAAAGCCCAGGACCAGATGGCTTCACAGGAGAATTCTAAAACTATAAGACACTGATGAAAGAAATTAAAGATGATATAAACAGATGGAGAGATATACCATGTTCTTGGATTGGAAGAATCAACATTGTGAAAGTGACTATGCTACCCAAAACAATCTACAGATTCAATGCAATCCCTATCAAACCACTAATGGCATTTTTCACAGAACTAGAACAAAAGCTTTCACAATCTGTATGGAAACACAAAAAACCCTGAATAGCTAAAGCAATCTTGATAAAGAAGGGCAGAGCTGGAGGAATCAGGCTTCCTGACTTCAGACTATACTACAAAGCTACAGTCATCAAGACAGTATGGTACTGGCACAACAACAGATATATAATCAACGGAACAGGATAGAAAGCCAGAGATAAACTCATGCACATATAGTCACCTTATCTTTGATAAAGGAGGGAAGAATATACAATGGAGAAAAGACAGTCTCTTCAATAAGTGGTGCTGGGAAAACAGGACAGCTACATGTAAAAGAATGAAATTAGAACACTCCCTAACACCACACACAAAAATAAACTCAAAATGGATTAAAGACCTAAATGTAAGGCCAGACACCATCAAACTCTTAGAGGAAAACATAGGCAGAACACTCTGTGACATAAATCACAGCAAGATCCTTTTTGACCCACCTCCTAGAGAAAGGGAAATAAAAACAAAAATAAACAAATGGGACCTAATGAAACTTAACAGGTTTTGCACAGCAAATGAAACCATATACACAATGAAAAGACAGCCCTCAGAATGGGAGAAGATATTTGCAAATGAAGCAACTGACAAAAGATTAATCTCCCAAATATACAAGCAGCTCATGCAGCTGGATATCAAAAAACAAACAACCCAGTCCAAAAATGGGCAGATGACTTAAATAGACATTTCTCCAAAGAAGATATACAGGTTGCCACCAAACACATGAAAGGATGTTCAACATCACTAATCATTAGAGAACTGCAAACCAAAACTACAATGAGGTATCACCTCACACTGGTCAGAGTGGCCATCATCAAAAAGTCTACAAACAATAAATGCTGGAGAGGGTGTGGAGAAAAGGGAACCCTCTTGCACTGTTGGTGGGAATGTAAATTGATACAGCCACTATGGAGAACAGTATGGAGGTTCCTTAAAAAACTGAAAATAGAACTACCATACAACCCAGCAATCCCACTACTGGGCATATACTCTGAGAAAACCATAATTCAATAAGAGTCATGTACCACAACATTCATTGCAGCTCTATTTACAATAGCCAGGACATGGAAGCAACCTAAGTGTCCATTGACGGGTGAATGGATAAAGAAGATGTGGCACATATATACAGTGGAATATTAGCCATAAAAAGAAACAAAACTGAGTTATTTGTAGTGAGGTGGATGGACCCAGAGTCTGTCATACAGAGTGAAGTAAGTCAGAAAGAGAAAAACAAATAACGTATGCTAACGCATATATATGGAATCTAAAAAAAAAAAAAAAAAAAACGTTCTGAAGAACGTAGGGGCAGGACTGGAATAAAGACACAGGCATAGAGAATGGACTTGAGGACACAGGGAGGGGGAAGGTTAAGCTGGGATGAAATGAGAGAGTGGCATGGACATATATACACTACCAAACGTAAAATAGTTAGCTAGTGGGAAGCAACCACATAGCACAGGGAGATCACCTAGGTGCTTTGCGACCACCTAGAGGTGTGGGATAGGGAGGGAGGGAGGGAGATGCAAGAGGGAAGGGATATGGGGATATACATATGCATATAGCTGATTCACTTTGTTATACAGCAGCAACTAACACAACATTGTAAAGCAATTATACTTCAATAAAGATATTAAAAAAACAATAACACTTTGCTTTTCGGGTTGAGAATAGACTGCAGGGAGACAAAGTTGGAAACAGGGAGGCAGAAGGTTATTATGCTTGTCTAAGAAAGTGATGGGCTAATGTGGCGTAGAAGAGGGGGTGAGAATTGGAATTTGGATTCACTTTAAAGGTAGAGCCAGGGGGATTTGCTGGTGGATTAGATGGGTGTGGAGTGGGATGGGGAAGGAGAAGAAGGAGGAAGGAAGACAGAGAATGAGACAGATGAGAGAGAGTGAGAGACAGACAGAGAGAGACAGAGAGGTATTTTAGATTTTGGTCTGAGCCAGTGGAAGGACAGAGGTCCTGTTTACTGAAATGGGGAAAACTTCTGGAAAGCTGAATTGAAGAGGAAGATAGGGAGTTCAAATTTGTGCATGTGAAGTTTGACTTGCCTGTTAATCCTCTAATGCTCATGTAGAGGTGTTGAACAGTCCGTGGAAAAGCGGGTCCGGTTAGAGGTGTACATTTGGAAGTTGTCATGTATAGACAGACTATGTTTAAAGTCAGGAGACTTGATAAGATCTCTAAAGGACTGGAGATGGGGGAGAGGTGATGCTGGCTCTCAGTCAGGGAGTAGCAGTGGTGGGAAGAGGTTAAATTACAACCAGAATTAATGGTGGGGAGCAAAAAAGTGTTGCGGTTGACTCTGAGGTTTTTCGATGTTAGAAGTGGAAGAAAGGACTTGACATTTACTGAGATGGGGCTGATGCGAGGCAGAGCAGGTGTGGGTGACTTAATCAGAAATTTGATTTTCCTTTTATTAGGGTAGAGGTGGCAGCTGTGGCAGAAGGTGGAGCAGGGCAGTTGTGAGGGAGCAAAGCTGAGTGGTAGTGTGCTAGACAGAGTGCTTCAGAACACAGAGTTCACCCTCCTTTCAGTTTGGAAGGAAGTTCAAGGTTTCCTCTTTGTCAAAGTCTGCAAGGGCCTTCCAGGGCAGTGGCAGAGGCTATCATTTTCCTCTTACCTTTCATCCACCAGCAAGTCTACAATCTTCCAAGGTGAGATGCAAGCAAGTGAAACTCAAAGAAAGACAGGAAAGCCCCTTCCTGCAACAGAGAACATATGGTGTGCAAAAGCCTGAAATATTTACTATCTATCTCTTTTCAGAAAAAGTTTGCCAACATCTTACCTAAGCATAACTAGTACATCAGAATTCAAGCTGTTTACCCTAAAAATTTTCCAAGAGATGTTTGTGCTTGTGTGTTTTTATACACACAAACACACACACATTTTGCTTATATATATATATATATATGCAAAATGGTTATTTTATTTCATAGTCAAACTATAAACTCAAGGGCAACAGAAGAGATAAGTCACAGGAGTTAGAATTCAGAGTTCAAAGTATTTTTGAGTGGAACAATGTTTCCACATTTCTTTCTGGGAACGAGATTTATTTGTGCTGGTACCATTTTGAAAATCTGGGCCTTAATATGTACACCTGTATTCCTACAAAAGTCCCTGTCCTCTACAGAGCTTGTTGACAGTATCAAACATACGCCTTTGAAATATATGTTAGAGATGTGGTGTGTTTGTGCTAGATCGCTAGGTACTGGAAGTATTATGAAACCTTAAAGAACAGAGTTGAAAATGTCATCAATTACAAAACAATATATTGGTCTTAGTACGCATGTGTACATGTATGTGCATGTGTGTGAGCGTGTGTGTGTGTGTGGCAGGGTACAGAGAGAAACTGGGGAACAGTTGGGTAAAGGCAAAGCCCAGCTGGCTCAACTATTTTGGGATCTGGAGACATCTAATACATCCAAACTTTGGAAAACACTATATGACAATTTGTTGGAACAGGAAAAAGAGAGAAAATTCAGTGGGGTATCATGTTCAAAATATAGAATTACTGTCATTGTCATGAATAACTTCAGCATTGGTGACCCTTTCAACAAATCCAGCCTACGGGTCATCTTGGAACCTCTACATTTGTGTATAAGGAGAGACACATCCTGGTCCTTGTCATTAACTGGAACTGCTTGACATGTGCATAATGAATAATAGTCCAAACTGTGCAAATATGGGAGTTGCTCCCTTGGGGCCAGTGAGCGTCCTGTCTTGGGGAGTGTTGAAGCAGGGGATGGGCAGCTCTTCATCAAAGGTGCTATAGATGTCACTAGACCATTACCTGGCATATAGTTGGTGCTAAAAAAATATTCACTGAATGATAAAACCAAGGGAGTTAGATTAGAGAACTTTCAAATTTTATTCACGCCAAACCTCTGATCCTAAGCTCAGGGAACACTCTTATAGCATATCCATTTCCTTTTCTGGGCATACAGAAAGTACTTCTCAGCCTCTCCTGAACCCTAAGAGATCTTTCTTGTTCCCTCCTTTTCCATGGCTACCAGAAGGTCAATGTTGAAGATCTTGGTGTCAAAGATGAAAGGAGCCTGGATTCCCGAGTTACTTTTAGGAGGAGATTAGTCTAGCAGAGTTGCCTGCTCACTCTGGCCTGTGATGTGAACAGAAAATAAATTTTTTATTTTGTTAACGCCACTCAGATTGGGGGTTGTTTGTTGCAACATTAGTGTTAGTTTTCTATGTTGATGCATTTGTATTACATGACTAAATTAGATAAAAACAACTAAATTCAGGAAAAGATACACCTTAAGTCGAAAAGTTACTTTCTATAGAGCAGTGAAAATGAATGAACTACAGCCGTATGCATAGAAACAGAAACATAATGTTGGGTAAAAACATTTACATAATGTAAATTACACAGGAATACATACCATATGATACCATTTATATAAAGCTCAGATATACACAAAACTAAGCAATGTATTGTTTAGTAATACAGACACGTGGTAAAGTTGAAAAACAAGGCAAAATGCAGGACAGTATTAAGCTAGGGGAGAGTAGGTAGAGGAGTGTCAGGAGGGAGGGCAACATAGGGATTTAAAACTCTTGGCAGTGTTCCTAAATCTGGTTGGAAGTATTTATTCAATTATTCTTTATAATATAAATATTTACTGTATGTATTATTTTGTACATATGACAATATTATGTTGGAGTCACATCATGTGTACACCTAACTTACCAACCCAATCATATATGTATACTGGATATTCAATTACACATAATTATATACCATATATTCAATTATGGTTTGCATAAAAATACTTGATTATGTGCTGCATATTACTGCATATACTGCAAATTTATAGACACTTATTACTGCAGAAGCCATGTACAAAACCTAGAGTCTGGGTGATTTAATGGATTTTCAAAGATAATTTTGATTAAATGCATGTGTTTACTTAATCACTCACATTGGAACCCAAACTTTGATAAGATGCCACTTTGTTGTATGACATGGATCACACTAAGTGAGTGTTTCCCAAACTGAGGTCCCCAGATCCCTACAGGTTGATAAACTAACTTTGGAATTTTGAAATCTTGGGAGTAATTGTTAACTTGCTTGCAGTCAGGGCACCCACGCCAACAGGTCATTGTCTATTTTAGCCTAGAATTAAACAACTCAGGCTGGTTACAGTGCTTACATATTTCATGCTGATTAGAAGTACTGGTTAGCAATTTATCTGTCTTTGATTAATTAAACAGGGGAAAAGCCAATTTGTTACTAGTATCAACTTGGAAGATGGCATTTATCAAAGCACAAGCCTCATGGGAAGAAATCAATAAAATGAATCCCTTCTGGTGAAAAGGTTTAGAATCAGTGTCCTATATTAATTCAAGTTCATTTTGTGTTTATTCATTTATTAACGCATACATTCAACCAATATTTGCTGAGTGCCAACTCTGTGCCAGATAGTTCTAAGCACTGGGGGTAGAATAGTGAACAAATCCAATATCCTTGCTGTTATGGACTGAAGGTTTATGTCCACTGCAAATTCGTATGTTGGAGCCCTAACACCCAGTGTGGCTGTATTTAGAGATGGGGCACCTAAGGAAGTAATTAGGGTTAAATGAGGTTATACTGATGGGGCCCTGATCTAATTGGATTAGTCTCCATATAAGAAAAGACACGAGCGTGCCTTCTCTCTCTCTGTATCTCTCTCCCTCTCTCTCTCTTTCTCTCTCCCTTCCTCCCTCCCTCCCTCCCTCCCTCCATCTCTCTCTCTCTCTCTCTCTCTCTCTCCCCCTGCATGCATACACCAAGGAAAGGCCACATGAAGACAGAACGAGAGGCTAGCTGTCTGCAAGCCATGAAGAAAGCTCTCACCAGAAGCCAAATGGACTAGAATTTTTTTTTTTTTTTTTTTTTTTTTTGGTACGCGGGCCTCTCACTGTTGTGGCCTCTCCCGCTGCGGAGCACAGGCTCTGGACACGCAGGCTCAGCGGCCATGGCTCACGGGCCCAGCTGCTCCGCGGCATGTGGGATCCTCCCGGACTGGGACACGAACCCGCGTCCCCTGCATCGGCAGGCGGACTCTCAACCACTGTGCCACCAGGGAAGCCCCTAGAATTTTTATCTTAGACTTCTAGCCTCCAGAACTTGAGAAAATAAACTTCTGTTGTTTAAGTCACCCAGTCTATGGTATTTTGTTATGGCAGCCCAAGCAGACTAAGATACTTGTCTTTGTAGAAATAATAGTAGTGTGGTGGGTCTTAGTATAAGTAGTAGTATTGCTGACAAAGGGAAGGGAGCCAACATACCTGTTGGGAGGCATATAACATAACGGTGCAAAACATTTCTCATGGGGTCTGACAGCTCTGGGTTTAAGTCCCTTCTCGGTCATTTGATAACTGGAGAAATTTGGGTAAGGAACTTAATTTCTTGAAGCCTCAATTTTCTCTCATGTAAAATGGGAAAGCAGTATCTACCTCATAGGGTTATTGAGAGGAGTAGATGAGTTTGTAAAGCACTTGACAAGACCCTGTACGTAGAAAAGCCTCACGACATTAGCTATCTCATATAAAAATTCACATACCCCATTCAATCTTCACGACAAACCACAAGTGAGTGTTAGCTGTTTTCTTCATTTTGGAAACATGAAAACTGGGATCAGAGAGGTTGGACAACTTTCCTTAGATGATACATGTTCTCAAGCGCAGAGCTGGTGGAACTTGGATCCAGATCTGCCCACCACCAAAGCCTGAGTTGTCTCCCTGCCTCATGGCTCCTCTGTGCATCCAGATTGAAAAAGCTAAAAGATCTGATATAGTCCTTTCCTTCCAGATCTGTGATTCTCAGCCATGCATGGGGAAGGTGGAGAGAGCCAAGTTTGAAAAAGCACATAGTTTCTTTGATTTGATTTTATGAACAAACATATACTAACTTACCATTGGTTTTATCCACTCTATAATTTAACTCAAGATGTTGGATTAGGAAGGAAAAGAGCGGTTTCTTTTTATACAAAGAGGGCATGGTTTAAAAAATAGATTGAGACCCTGCTCTCCTGGAGTCTCCTCAGTTTCCTGTCTTGGGCCTCTTTGCAGCAGCTAGGGCTTAACCCAGGAGGCTCATAGGAAGGTTCAGTGAAACCGAAGTGAGGCTTAAAAAAATGATGGCTTTCGTATAGCTGATAGAAACCGCGTGCTAATAAAGATGACTGCTGGACTTGCATGTGTGTGGCATTGGCAGGAGTACCTGCCTATAACATTCTAGTTATTCTGCTTCCAGGTGAGCAATAGAGAGCTACATTTCTGCTAATTATCATAGTCAATTAGTTGAATTCTGAGTGAAAAATCTTCAGGGTAAAATCACTGTTTCTCACTGCTCACAAAGAGTTATTGAATTATATTACATGCGATGGTCGCTCCATGACTCACAGCAAACAGACTGCTCATGCACGCGCGAGCACACACACACACACACACAACGCAACAAAAACGGCAGCTAGCAGCAGAGGCCTATGTAAGTGATAGAAGCACGGAGACAAAACTGGCATCAAATGGCAGTTCAGGTCTTATTTTGGCCCCAAACTTGTGAACAATACCAACAATACTTCTAGTTTTTAAAGCTTTTGAGATTCTGGAATTGCGGATGAGGAATTATAAACATTTCCACTTGACAAATGTGGGGACTGAAGGCTGGCAGGATTATGTGCCCCGGACGTTTGTAAGAATTGCTTGCCTAGCTCCATTTTGAAGTTAGACAGGCTGAGTTTTTTTTTTTTTTTTGCGGTACGCGGGCCTCTCACTGTTGTGGCCTCTCCCGTTGCAGAGCACAGGCTCCGGACGCGCAGGCTCAGCGGCCATGGCTCACGGGCCCAGCCGCTCCGGGGCATGTGGGATCTTCCCGGACCGGGGCACGAACCCGTGTCCCCTGCATCGGCAGGTGGACTCTCAACCACTGCGCCACCAGGGAAGCCCCCAGGCTGAGTTTTGAATATACACTTAGACACTTTTAAGCAGTGTGACGTAGGCAAATAGTTCATGCTGTGTGTATCTATTTCTTCAATGAGAAACCAGGAATAGTAATCCCCATCTTGAGAATCATCAAAAGAATTGAACCATGTAGCATATTTCAGTGTATAATATGACTATTACCAGATGTAATAATCATTCGGCTGGGCTCTCTTTGTTCAGTATTTTTCTTCCATGCAGGAGTCAATGAGAACTCTCTAAATACACTGCCGGGAATGATAAAGTCAGGTGAGCAGCTAAATGGACTTTTAAACACACATGACCAAGGCTTTTAGTAGCAGGGGCCATGCTTTTGGAGAGAGCAGCAGTTTTCTTCCAGGCTAAAACCCTGGCTTTGAGTATCAAAAGTCAAAGAGCTCCGAGGACTCATGAAGTATAGATTTTTATTCCATAGGTAACAGTAGGTTATGAATGAAGGTTGGTATAAAAATAGTTTTTCTCCCCTGCCATAATACATATCCCAAAGGAAAACAAAAGATTTGGACGATGGTAGATACTCCTGAGGGGACTTTTTTTTTTTTTTTTGCGGTACGCGGGCCTCTCACTGCCGCGGCCTCTCCCGTTGCGGAGCACAGGCTCCGGAAGCGCAGGCTCAGTGGCCATGGCTCACGGGCCCAGCCGCTCCGCGGCATGTGGGATCCTCCCGGACCGGGGCACAAACCCGCGTCCCCTGCATCGGCAGGCGGACTCTCAACCACTGCACCAGCAGGGAAGCCCCTGAGGGGACTTTGAGTCCCCTGGGCTGAATGTTTTTATTGGAATAGAAGGAGGGGATTAGAACTTGGCTAGGTTTCAGAGGACCTGAGAACAGATGGGACTTGTGTGTGAATCCCCATGACATACACAGAAGACCTACAAAGTTCCTGAGAATTTTATATCGTCATAAACACTGTCAGCTTCGACTGAAAGAGAGTACTAAATGAAAGAAGGCTGTCAGCCTTCTGCAGTCTACTGGCAGGAAACAAGCTGATAAAGCTACTCGGCTGCAAGCAAGTGCTACCTTTTATGAAAAAGTAAGGAAACTCAGGGGATAGAGCCTCATGTTCAGAGGGTAGAGCTATGGGTCCAGAGGAGGGAGCCCTGAGCCCAGAGGGAGGAGCCACGTGCCTCAGAAAACTATTCACAGGCCTTGAAACCTAATGGAACCTTCCTGCCTGGATTTCAAAATTGCTTGACTATTTTTTGCCTTTCAGTTTCTTCCCTTTTTGAACAAGAATGCCTATAACTGTCATTTGATGTCAGTCCCAGCATTGCCTTTGAGAGTAGATAACTTATTTCTTGAGTTTCACAGGTCGGCAGATGGAGAGGAATTACGCCCTAGGATGAATTATACTCAGAATCTCACCCTTGTCTAATTTACATAATTTAGATACTGAGATTTGGGACCTTTGAGCTGATTTGATTTATATGAGGTTTTCAACTTTGAGTTGATCCTGTAATGTGTTGGAGAATTTGGGATGAAGTAAATGTACTTTGCATGTGGGACAGACATGAATCTTTTGGGCTAAAGGCAGAGACTGTGGTAGGTTGCATAATGGCTCCTCAAAGATGTTCACACCCCTAGTCTCAGAACTGGTGAATATGTTTCTTTATATGTGAGAGGATGTTGAAAAGGTGACTAAATTAAAGGCATTGAGACTGAGATATTACCCTGAATTATCCTGGCGAGCCCAATATAATTACCTGGGTCTTTAAAAACATGAGACCATTTTCTAGCTTTAATCAGAAAAGGAGATGTGATGTTGGAAGCAGAGTCAGAGAGATGCCACATGGCTGACTTTGAAGGTGGAGGAAAGGATCCACGAGCTAAGGAATGCAGGCAGCCTCTAGAAGACAGAAAAGTCAAGGAAGTGGAATCTTTCCCAGAGCTTCCAGAAAAAACACAGCCCGCTGACACCTTGATTTTGATGCAGGGAAACCCGTTTTGGGCTTCTAACCCTCCAGAGCTGTAAGACAATAACTTTGTGCTATTTTAAGCCACTAAACTTGTGGTAGTTTTTAATAGCAGCAACAAAAAGTGAATGCAAAAAAAAAAAAAGTGAATGCAGGCATATAAAGGTATTTCTCATGTGACTCTTATTAGAAAACTGGTAAAAGCCATCACTAAAGACGTTTGGAGCAGGGAGAGCTTCCAACCATAGACTTCATGGAATAAGCAGCATTTGAGCTTGGCACTAGTTATAACTGATGGAGAGGACTCTCTAGTGTAATCAAAGACACAGTGGCCTAGATGGATATGCAGAGTCCAATGGGGGGATTAGTGGTCATCTGGGGTGTCACTCATTAAAAGAACCAGACACTTTCTGCCCACTGCTTTGAGATCACTTTAGTTACTGTGCCTCTGGGACTAAAAACGTCAATATATGTTGAAGTCAGAATTCCTAAATCACACGGTTCATTATCATTGCTCTTGGGAGGCTCAGTGATTTTTATGCCCATAACAGAGACTTGTATGAACTATTCCTCCCTGAGATGTCATTCTTGGTTTTACTTCCTTTGTCAACTTCCTGAGTGACCTTGGGCAAATCAGCAACCATCTCCTGGGTCTTTCTTTCTTCTTCAAGAAGATAACAGTATCCTAGTTTCTTTCTTTTACTTTTTTTTCTTTTTTTGGTCACTCTTACCCCTCTGCCATATTCCCAGCTTTTAGGAGAGTGGGAGAATAAATTAGAAACCTTCTTTCAAGGGCTTTGAACTTTTCTATAGAGTGATTCTCAAACTTATTTAGGAGATAGAGCATCTGGAAAGCATGGCACTCTTTGAAGAACGTCATGAAATACTGATTGATATATTTAATGCCGGTATATGTAATAGGAACAGTTCTACTTCCAGACAACATGACAATCTGTGCACGATTTAAAAACCACCGCCTTGAGTACACATGTCCATGAAAGGAACAAGCTGTTGGTCTAAATGTGATTGGCTGTTTCTGAGTTGTTCTGCTAATATTTGTCTGCTGCTTGTTCACTTATTTTTTCATCTGCCAGTACTTTAGGTAGCAGATGTCCAACGTTTAAGAAAAATATATCTGGGAAGAAAGCTTGAAATTGGAAAAAATGTGATTCTAAACTAATTTTTTTCCTGATAATTGGAAAAAATTACCATTATTTGGTTTCATGGCAGAACACCTCCATTAAGCCTTCAGAGATCTGACATTCAGTATGAGCTTTGAGAACTTCCATTAATGTGAGTACATAATGAGATTCCTGAAGGGAAAGGCCAGCATCTTATTTCTTTTTGTATTCTCGAACATATTTAAATTGTTATTTTCTCCTCACTATTTAATAATAATAGCTACTATTCATTGAACACTTACTGTTTCTCAGATGTTGTGCTAAGTCCTGAGTACATATTAGGATACTATTATTACTATCCTAGTCTTAGAGATGAGATAGTGAATCTCCCACAGATTATCTGCTCAAGGTCACAAAGCCGATAAACAGAAGAGTCAGGATTCAAACTTAGGACCTGATCCCTGAGCCTGATCCCAGAGCCTTGAACCACTTCTCTACTCCCTAAACCTAAATCTCACTTCCTCCTAGATGAAGTCCCTCCCCATGCCCACCCTCAATTCTAGGATGCTCTAAATTCTCCCACCTTGAGATGCTTATGGCACTCACTCTGTGTCTGGGTCTATGCTTTTCCTCCTCAACCAGTTTGGCACCTCCTAGAGTACTGAGCACTGTATGATCTTGTGGGTCATGCTGTGAGTTGTGAGCTGGAGAGTGGTGCAAAATAGCAGAGAGAGAAATGATTTTTGCTGTAGGAAGTTCCTCTCACTCTTTGCCTTTGACTTGGTTTCAGTTCAAATGTCAACTTTCAGAGAGATACTCCTGGTCATAACACCTGAAAATGTCTCTCTTTCCCCAGATGCCACTCTTGTTTCATTTCTCCCGGCACATACCCCATACCAGAAAGTACTTGTTTACTTACTTGTGTATTGCCTGGTCTCTCTCCCCAAGAATAAAAACTCCAGGAGGGTAGGGTCCTTATCTATCTTGCTCACATCTGTATCTTCAGTACCTAGAACAATGATAGTATGTAAAGTTTAGTCAAGTATTTGTTGACGAAATACATGAATGAATATACTGAAATGTTTTTGAAATACTTTACTCATTCAATAAATACTGAGTATTGACTTTGTGCTGGACATTGTTCTAAGTGTCAGGAATACCATGCATTGTAAAGCAAACCACTTTAAAAAATTTCACTCTGGTTGTATCTTCAAATTATCAGCAATCTGACCGTTCCGTCAAAATTAGGATGATCATATATCCTGGTTTGTCTTGGACCATGCTTTTGTCCTGACGTAATCATAAAGAGTGTCCCTTTCACTCTCCAAAATGTCCTGGTTTGGAAGATAAATTAGGTAGTCACCGTAATTAAACTTGATGTATCAGTGTAATAAAGACGAACAGAGAGGCAAACAGCAGACAAAGTAAAACCCTGGTATGTGTCAGTCAAGCAGTGGGTCTGTTTGCTGTACATAGTATTCACTTTGTGATGGTAAAATCATTCACGCTGGCCGAAGCCAAAACATAAAGGGGCATCGACAGGGTTACGTAGCTGAAAAGTCTGCTGAGTTGCTCCCCTTATTCCTGAGTAGCTCCTGGCTCACCTTTCCTAGTATCTAGTGGCAGCGACAACCTCTGCCTCATCCCATTTCAGTTCAAGTCTAGCAGAGGAGAGCCAGAGCCTTAGCCAGGAGCACTTGTATGCGTTCTGAGATCGACTCTGACTGGCCCAGCTTGGGTCATATACCCCTCTTATCCCCAAGGAAAGGTTGTGTGCTGATTGGGTTATGTTTTATGTTTATAAAGGCATGGGTTATGTTTTCCATCCTTGTAGCTGAATAAGGAGCCCTACAATACCACATAGCCTGAGATGGAGGAACAGTAGCTCTGTCCACAAACGGAAATCAGGAATTTTCCAGAAGAAAAGAGAATGTAATCAAAATACGGGCAGGGAACCTTAAGTGTCCTCTACAATGTGTGTGTTTGTGGATGCCTGAATTGTGCACACATGTATATTTTTGGGCTGATCAACTATCTTATTGAATCTGAGCAATAGATTCAACCAAACAATTTTATATCTACACATTCTCTTTCTCAGGTTCCTGCTTTATAGATCCAAATAAAGCTTTATTTTTCCATCCTATCACCACTTCATGTAAGAATCCTGTACTATCCCTACAGTATATGGCAAGTCTTCACTGCTCACTCATAGGACGTCTATGTACAGGTGTTCAAGTTGTACACTACACATAGACTACAACTGAGTTGTGCCATATGGAGACCCTATGTAATCCCTTATAGATATTCCCTTAACAGATGAGGAAAATGGGGTTAATTGATTTACTCAAGCTTGTCCTCTAAATCTTATGCTCTTTCACTTAGAGAATCTGGTCAACTCAAAGGAGTTCTCATGCTGTTTTACCTGGAAAGGAAGTAATTACTCTTTACCATTACATTCTCTCCATGACTTTAAATTAACACTACTGAAGCCTTGGAAATTATAAGATATTCTCATTTTTGTTTTACATTTGGATAGATTAAGCAAAAAAAAATCAGTGAAACATCTGTAGTGCTTATACCCTTAAGACCAGAAGTAAGTAGACATGATTAATTCTGTAAAGAGGTATGCAAGGCACCAGAATTTATAAATTTTGCTGGGGTCTCTCTCTCTTTTTTTTTAACATCTTTATTGGAGTATAATTGCTTTAAAATGGTGTGTTAGTTTCTGCTTTATAACAAAGTGAATCTGTTATATATACATATGTCCCCATATCTCTTCCCTCTTGCATCTCCCTCCCTCCC
>NW_020172779.1:9882054-10038672 GCF_003031525.2 Neophocaena asiaeorientalis asiaeorientalis
ATTCTGACTGGTGTGAGATGATATCTCATTGTAGTTTTGATTTGCATTTCTCCAATGATTAATGATGTTGAACATTCTTTCATGTGTTTGTTGGCAATCTCTTTATCTTCTTTGGAGAAATGTCTATTTAGGTCTTCTGCCCATTTTTGGATTGGTTTTTGTTTTTTTTTTTTGATAATGAGCTGCATGAACTGCTTGTAAATTTTGGAGATTAATCTTTTGTCAGTTGCTTCATTTGCAAATATTTTATTCCATATAGCCTCCGTTTTTCTTTCTCAAGATTGCTTTGCCTATTCGGGGTCTTTTGTGCTTCCAAACAAATTGTGAATTTTTTTGTTCTAGTTCTGTGAAAAATACCATTGGTAGTTTGATAGTGATTGCATTGAATCTGTAGATTGCTTTGGGTAATAAAGTCATTTTCACAATATTGATTCTTCCCATCCAAGAACATGGTATATCTCTCCATCTATTTGTATCATCTTTAATTTCTTTCATCAGTGTCTTATAGTTTTCTGCATACAGGTCTTTTGTCTCCTTAGGTAGGTTTATTCCTAGATATTTTATTCTTTTTGTTGCAATGGTAAATGGGAGTGTTTTCTTAATTTCACTTTCAGATTTTTCATCATTAGTGTATAGGAATGCAAGAGATTTCTGTGCATTAATTTTGTATCCTGCTACTTTACCAAATTCATTGATTAGCTCTAGTAGTTTTCTGGTAGCATCTTTAGGATTCTCTATGTTTAGTATCATGTCATCTGCAAACAGTGACAGTTTTACTTCTTCTTTTCCAATTTGGATTCCTTTTATTTCCTTTTCTTCTCTGATTGCTGTGGCTAAAACTTCCAAAACTATGTTGAATATAGTGGTGAGAGTGGGCAACCTTGTCTTGTTCCTGACCCTAGTGGAAATGCTTTCAGTTTTTCACCATTGAGGATGATGTTGGCTGTGGGTTTGTCATATATGGCCTTTATTATATTGAGGAAAGTTCCCTCTATGCCTACTGTCTGGAAGGTTTTTATCATAAATGGGTGTTGAATTTTGTCGAAAGATTTTTTGGCATCTATTGAGATGTTCATATGGTTTTTCTCCTTCAATTTGTTAATATGGTGTATCACATTGTTCTATTTGCATATATTGAAGAATCCTTGCATTCCTGGGATAAACCCCACTTGATCATGGTATATGATCCTTTTAATGTGCTGTTGGATCCTGTTTGCTAGTATTGTGTTGAGGATTTTTGCATCTATGTTTAACAGTGATATTGGCCTGTAGTTTTCTTTCTTTGTGGCATCTTTGTCTGGTTTTGGTATCAGGGTGATGGTGGCCTCGTAGAATGAGTTGGGGAGTGTTCCTCCTTCTGCTCTATTTTGGAAAAGTTTGAGAAGGATAGGTGTTAGCTCTTCTCTAAATGTTTGACAATTCACCTGTGAAGCCATCTGGTCCTGGGCTTTTGTTTGTTGGAAGATTTTTAATCACAGTTTCAATTTCATTGCTTGTGATTGGTCTGTTCATATTTTCTATTTCTTCCTGGTTCAGTCTCGGAAGGTTGTGCATTTCTAAGAATTTGTCCATTTCTTCCAGGCTGTCCATTTTATTGGCATAGAGTTGCTTGTAGTAATCTCTCATGATCCTTTGTATTTCTGCAGTGTCAGTTGTTACTTCTCCTTTTTCATTTCTAATTCTATTGATTTGAGTCTTCTCCCTTTTATTCTTGATATGTCTGGCTAACGGTTCATCAATTTTGTTTATTTTCTCAAAGAACCAGCTTTTAGTTTTATTGATCTTTGCTATCATTTCCTTCATTTCTTTTTCATTTATTTCTGATCTGATCTTTATGATTTCTTTCCTTCTGCTAACTTTGGGGTTTTTTTGTTCTTTCTCTAATTGCTTTAGGTGTAAGGTTAGGTTGTTTATTTGAGATGTTTCTTGTTTCTTGAGGTAGGATTGTATTGCTATAAACTTCCCTCTTAGAACTGCTTTTGTTGTATCCCATAGGTTTTGGGTTGTCGTGTTTTCATTGTCATTTGTTTCTAGGTAGTTTTTGATTTCTTCGTTGATTTCTTCAGTGATCTCTTGGTTATTAAGTAGTGTGTTGTTTAGCCTCCATGTGTTTGTATTTTTTACAGGTTTTTTCCTGTAATTGATATCTAGTCTCATAGCTTTGTGGTTGGAAAAGATACTGGATATGATTTCAATTTTTAACATTTACCAAGGCTTGATTTGTGACCCAAGATATGATCTGTCCTGGAGAATGTTCCATGAGCACTTGAGAAGAATGTGTAATCTGCTTTTTTGGATGGACTGTCCGATAAATATCCATTAAGTCCATCTTGTTTAATGTATAATTTAAAGCTTGTGTTTCCTTATTTATTTGCATTTTGGATGATCTGTCCATTGGTGAAAGTGGGGTGTTATAGTCCCCTACTATGATTGTGTTCCTGTCGATTTCCCCTTTTATGGCTGTTAGTATTTGCCTTATGTATTGAGGTGCTCCTATGTTGGGTGCATAAATATTTACAATTGTTATATCTTCTTCTTGGATCGATCCCTTGATCATTATGTAGTGTCCTTCTTTGTCTCTTGTAATAGTCTTTGCTTTAAAGTCTATTTTGTCTGATGTGAGAATTGCTACTCCAGCTTTCTTTTGATTTCCATTTTCATGGAATATCTTTTTCCATCCCCTCACTTTCAGTCTGTATGTGTCCCTAGGTCTGAAGTGGTCTTTTGTAGACAGTATATATATGGGTATTGTTTTTGTATTTATTCAGCCAATCTATATCTTTTGGGTGGAGCATTTAATCCATTTACATTTACAGTAATTATTGATATGTATGTTCCTATTACCATTTTCTTAATTGTTTTGAGTTTGTTGTTGTAGGTGTTTTCCTTCTCTTGTGTTACCTGCCTAGAGAAGTTCCTTTAGCATTTGTTGTAAAGCTGGTTTGGTGGTGCTGAACTCTCTTAGCTTTTGATTGTCTGTAAACGTTTTAATTTCTCCATCAAATCTGAATGAGATCCTTTTTGGGTTGAGTAATCTTGGTAGTAGGTTTTTCTCCTTCATCACTTTAAATATGTCCTGCCACTCCCTTCTGGCTTGCAGAGTTTCTGCTGAAAGATCAGCCATTAACCTTATGGGTATTCCCTTGTGTGTTATTTGTTGTTTTTCCCTTGCTACTTTTAATATTTTTTCTTTGTATTTAATTTTTGATAGTTTGATTAATATGTGTCTTGGCGTGTTTCTCCTTGGATTTATCCTGTATGGGACTCTTTGTGCTTCCTGGACTTGATTAACTTTTTCCTCTCCCATATTAGGGAAGTTCTCAACTATAATCTCTTCAAATATTTTCTCAGTCTCTTTCTTTTTCTCTTCTTCTTCTGGGACCCCATAATTCGAATGTTGGTGTGTTTAATGTTGTCCCAGAGGTCTCTGAGACTGTCCTCAATTCTTTTCATTCTTTTTTCTTTATTCTGCTCTGCAGTAGTTAACTGTGTGTTTCTCTGCCTTCTCATTTTGCTTAACTTACTGTGTTTGGGGTCTCCTTTTCACAGGCTGCAGGTTTCGGAGGCTCTGGCTCACTCAGGCCGGGTGGAGGGAGGGTTGCGGATGCGGGGCGAGCCTGCGGCGGTGGCAGAGGCCGGCGTGACATTGCAGCAGCCTGCGGCACACCGTGCGTTCTCCCGGGGAAGTTGTCTCTGTATCCCGGGACCCTGGCAGTGGCGGGCTGCAGAGGATCCCCGGAAGGGGGGTGTGGATAGTGACCTGTGCTCACACACAGGCTTCTTGGTGGCGGCAGCAGCAGCCTTAGCATCTCATGCCCGTCTCTGGGGTCCGTGCTTTTAGCCGCGGCTTGCGCCTATCTCTGGAGCTCCTTTAAGCAGTGCTCTTAATCCCCTCTCCTCGCGCACCAGGAAACAAAGAGGGAAGAAAAAGTCTCTTGCCTCTTTGGCAGCTGCAGACTTTTCCAGGACTCCCTCCCGGCCAGCTGTGGTGCACTAACCACCTGCAGGCTGTGTTCACGCCGCCAACCCCAGTCCTCTCCCTGCGATCCGACCTCTGAAGCCCGAGCCTCAGCTCCCAGCCCCGCCCACCCTGGCAGGGGAGCAGACAAGCCTCTCGGGCTGGTGAGTGTCGGTCGGCACCGATCCTCTGTGCGGGAGCCTCTCTACTTTGCCCTCCGCACCACTGTGGCTGAGCTCTCCTCCGCGGCTCTGAAGCTTTCCCCTCCGCCACCAGCAGTCTCCGCCCATAAAGGGGCTTCCTAGTGTGTGGAAACCTTTCCTCCTTCACAGCTGCCTCCCACTGGTGCAGGTCCCATCCCTATTCTTTTGTCTCTGTTTATTCTTTTTCTTTTGCCCTACCCAGGTACGTGGGGGGTTTCTTGCCTTTTGGGAGGTCTGAGGTCTTCTGCCAGCGTTCAGTAGGTGTTCTGTAGGAGTTGTTCCACGTGTAGATGTATTTCTGGTGTATCTGTGGGGAGGAAGGTGATCTCCGTGTCTTACTCTTCTGCCATCTTGAAGCTCCTTTTGCTTGGGTCTCTTTGTTCTTCTGTCTTAGCCATTTAAATTGCTCCCACATCAAGTATGGAAAGAAACATGGGAACTTAAGAGTGTGGGTCTTGAATTTTAGTGTTCTTAATAATCACTATGTGTTCTTGTTCAAAATACAAATTCCCAGCTTCTATTCTGAAAGAATCTGATTCAATATGTGTCTGGAATCTGCATTTTTAACAAGCACCCTGGTGACTGTGATATGTTTACACAAACATTCTTTGAGAAATAGAGATTTTTGAAATATAAAGACAATAAAAATGAAACAAGGCATCCTCCTTTTCTGTATCCATTTATAATTCATTGCATACTAGGTGTCTATAATGGTCACAGTCCTAGATATGCATAGTTTTTGGATTTCCAAAATAGTCTGTAATTTTCTTTTTGGTATTCACACTGACTGTGGTTTGGGAAAAAAATTATCCATTTAAAAAGCACACAAATATCCAAAGACCAGAGGTGTGAAAGGTACATGATTCCAGGGAAGGTTTTTGAGTGCAATGTGTCTCTCCTTCTGAGATCTCCATTAGGATGAAAGGCTGGCTGGAGCTCGGGCAGCTGGTCTCCTCTTTATATAGAGGCGACAGCACAGGAGATACTCAGGCTGATGTTAGGAAAGAAGAGGTGGGAAATACTCTGGTGCTTCAATAATGCATTCTTCTGCTTTCTTATTTCTCTGTCAAACCAAGAGGAAGAACATTCTCCCTCTGAAGATGTTGCGTAAGAATGGCAAAACAACTCTAAAATCCCTGCCACATCCTGGGATAAAAGATGGCAAAGGAATGAATATTTTGTGTCTCCTCTGTGACAGCTGGAGAAGCTGAGGCTCAGATAGATTAAGAGGCTTGACCAAGATTAGCAAGCATTCTTAGTTATCTCTTACTGCTAACAAACCACCTAAAACTTAGGGGCTTAAAAGAGCAATTTATTATTACATATCAGAGTTCTAGGGGTTGACTGGGTTAAGCTGGGTGGTTCTTACCTGGAGTCTCTCACATGGTTCCAGCCAGACAGCACTTGGGGCTGGAGGCATCTGAAGGATCAACTGGGCTAGATGTCCAAGATGTCTTTTTTAGCCATGTGCCTGGTGCCTTGGTGTTCTTTGGTCCTTTTCTCCTCCTACATCACATCTCATCCTTCAGGACCTTTGGCTTGTACTTTTCATAGCACAGTGAATTCAAGGTAGTTACCCTTCTTAAGTAATGACTAGCTTCCAAGATGAAAGAAAGAAGAAGCTCCTAGGTCAGTTAGGGCTACACATGGGACTGGAACAACATCATTTCCACT
The DNA here is from genome assembly GCF_003031525.2 of Neophocaena asiaeorientalis asiaeorientalis. NCBI lineage: Eukaryota > Metazoa > Chordata > Mammalia > Artiodactyla > Phocoenidae > Neophocaena > Neophocaena asiaeorientalis. Next base: position 9,887,890 of record NW_020172779.1, read on the forward strand.
GTATCCTAGTAGTCAAAGCTGTCATAACCTCTCTCAGATCCAAGGGGGTAGAGAAATGTACTCTCCATCTTAGCGGGGGACTGTTAAGGTAATATCGAAGAGCGTGTGGGATGAGAGATATTGTTGCTGCCCTCTTTGGGTGAATTTATTTTGCACGTGGGAAGGATGTGGATCATTGCAGGCCAAAGGGAAAACTGATACCTAGTCTCCAAAGATGGCACTTCAATGAGTCATGTCTCCCGGTATTCATGTTCTGTGTCATCTTTATGCCTTGAATCTTGGCTGACCAATAGAATGTGGCAGAAGGGATGCATGTATGACTTCGGAGGCTAGTTCATAAGGAGCCTTATGGTTCTTTTGGAATGCTCACTCTTGGGAAGCCAGCTGCCAGGTAAGAAGTCTGATTACCCTGATTCTACCATGCCTCAAGGAAGTCTAAGTTAGCTACATGGAGATAGATAGAGAGATGTCCTCACAGCCCCAGCTGTTCCAGCATTCCAACACAATTGCAAGACATATGAGTAAGTTATCTTGGACATTCCAGGTCTAGGAGGCACCCTGGGGAGAATAACTAAGGAATCCAAGTGATAGAGTGGAGACTCCAGACAGAGCCTCAGTAATGCTGTCTCAGCTCCTTCCAGACATTCAAGTCACTCTAGTTTATGCACTATCTCTGCTGTGAGCCTAATAAAATGGCTCTTGCTTTACAACATTCAATTTTGTGGTGGTTTTTTTAATGCAGCAATAGATGATTAGGACATCTGGTAATAATAACATCTAATTTTAGACACTGCTTTAAGTGTATTATATGTATTTATTTTATGTATAGTATTTATTTATATATTATATATAAAATGGGTATATTATGAATATAATAGATCTATTACATATATCTATATCTCATATAATCCTCACAGTAACCCTATGAAACTGGAGTTAAGAATATTGCCCCATTTTATAGATGAAGAAACTGAGGCATAGAGAAGTTAAGTAACTTGCTCTAGGAACTGCCATGTGGTGGAGCTAGAATTCGAGACAGGTAATCTGACTCTAGTAACCATGAGGGTTCATGTATAAGTCCAAAGCCCATGCTCTTCCTCTATTTCACACGGCTTGGTCCCCTTCTAGTCTTGGCCCAGTTGAACCAATTAAGATCTTTACAAATAGAACAGAGTTGAGGGTGCAATTATGGAGGAATAGGAGGAATGAACCTAGTTTATAGAAAAATACCTGGTCCTGACTGTGACACATGATAAAGGATGCAGTAGGTCTGGGGTTCCAACCACCTCTTTTTTTTCTGTTACAAATTTTCCAGACTGTTTCCTGGGACTGAGTTGAACATGTGCCATGTGAAAGTGGAAGGAGACCAGAAATATCTCCTTTGGGCTGGTGTGCAGAATTGCATTGTGAGTAGGTGTGATTTCAGCAAGACCACAGGGGCAACCAAAGAGGAGAGAATATGGTAGAACACACAAGGTGGTTCTATGCTTCAGGGACTTGAGGAGAACACATTCAACCTGTCATCAGAAGTTCCAAAAGTTGCTGAAAGGACTGGTTGGAAGAGCCAGGTGACCGGCTGGACTGGTTTGCTCCCTAAAGCTTTCTGCAGCTACAAGCAAATGCCTTGAATCAATTTTGCTTTTCATTTTAGGAAGAGGAGAGATATGGCCATGGATATCTACCAATGGAAAATGACATAGATCTGTCTTTGCCAACTGGCCAGTCGACCCCTCACACTCCATTAGCAGAACAGAATTACACTATTGGCCCCAGTACCTCTGGAAAGCTTCCATGATTCCTATGGATTTTTCTCTTCTCTCCTGCTTTTCTTTTCTTTTTGCACACATAAAGCAGTGTCTAGAAGAGTGCCTGAGATGCAATTAGCCTTCAATAAATATTTGTTAAATAAATGAACTCTTCTATCCTCTACTCTTCAGTATTCAGTAACATTCGCGAGGTAGGATGGTACTTGCCCCACAGCTTCCACGTTACCTTGTAGTGCTTACCTTGTAGGGTTGTTGTGAAGATCGAATGAGTTAGTTCAGGTAGAGTGCTGAGAGTACTGCCTGGCATCTAGAGATGTGTGGTCACTGTTGGCCAATAGTCTCTTTTCACTCTCATCTCTCCATCTGTGCTCCTGACTCATGGTCTTTCTTCTGTTCTTCATACTCCCCATGGTCTATCCCTTCCTGGGGGCTTTCCTCTTGCTGATCTCATTGATTTCTGGTCTTTCTCCCCCAACCCACTGTGCCTACTTCGCCACTCATCCTTCATATCCTAACTCAAGAGGTCCTTCCTTAGAAATATCTTTCCCGATCCCTTCAGGCTGGATCAGCTCCTTCTCATAGGCCTTAATGGGATCTTTCTGTCTAACCCTTAGTTCATGCCAGTATTGTAATTGTACATCCAGTGGTGTGATTTTTCTGATTAATATTTGTCTCCTTTAGGATATAAATGGCAAGAAAGAGTGGATCTTGTATATTTCAGTCTCAATCCCAAGCTCAGTGCCTCCTTGATGGGTAGCGGTAGCCAATATATTTTTGTTGAATAAACAAAGATTGTTGAAATACATTTCTGTTTCCTGGGGTAGTCACATGGAAAAACAGTGCTCATCTAAACGTAACACTTCTGACCACATTTAAAATCAGTTTCCTTAGTTTATGGTCAAAACCATGAAAGAACAATAGCAGGAAATAAAGATCAATTACAGCATGGCTATTATATACCTATGATGCATCTCTATATAAATTCTAGATACAGTTACTCCTATGTTATAATCGAGGAGGCCAAGGACACAGGGCTAGTGCAGGAGCAGAAATTGACTGTTGCTATCTTTTATATACAGGTGATATAAATAGTCAAATTTTATATACACATATATTTATATATATGTATTTGGTCAGTTTCAATTATGTATACACACATACATCTGTTGCTTCAGGAACTTATAAAATTGCTTTGTTAAAAATTATAATATTCCATCTGCTAAAAGAGGAATAGTGACACTTAGGAGAGTTGGAGGAAAGAACGAAGGAAATGAATCATTTGAATATATAAATTATCTGGAAGTGGCATGGGCATCCTGTATGTTAGCACATTAAACAGGCCTATAAAATCCCTTGACTTATTTTATAAATGAAATGAAGAATGTAAATGCATGCAAATAAAGTCACGAACTAAGACTAAATGGGGAAAAATCTAAGACAGGAGCGTGAGATAATATTTTATTTCTCACACCCAGCCACCAAAACAGCATGGCAACCAAGAGACAGGTTTGAAAGGGCTCGAAGTTCCCAGTGCAAAGTATACCAAAAAAATAACATGGTACAGGATATGAGAATGGGGAGAGGTGATCAAAATTAGTACTTTGACAACTCTTTCATCTTTGAGACAATTGTGACAGATGCCTTCTCTTTTATGGTGTTAAAAATCACAACTAGATATTACTCCCTTGTAGACTAGGAATGTCAGGGTAGATCATAATTTCAAAGAAATAAAAACCCATTGAGTTCTCTTTTTACTTACAGTGATTAAATTGTGTCTACAGAAAGTACAGTAAGTGGATGTACAATTATTCTGTGAGTTTGCACTTTATAGGTCAGCTGTTTAAAACTTTATTTTTTAAAAATGTAGAATAACTACCTAGTTATAAAGAGAATGTCTTTCCCAGTAAAATCTCACAGAAAACAGATAAAAGAGGAGTTGTTGCTGTTAAATCAGGGGTGGAGGCCCTGGGGCCTTGTCTGCTTTTCCTCCAACTCTCACTCCAGGGTGGTTTATGAAGCTGTACCTCTTAGATATACCCTAGGGCTATATGAAATTCAATTTGAAAACCACCATGGAAGATTACTAAGCTGGAGAACTAAATCTTCAAATATTCTTTTATTTTTTCTAGTAGCGTATATGATCTGGATAATTCTTTATCCCTCTTTATTTTGTGTAGACAGAGTTGACCAGCTGATTTAGGAGACCACTGGAGTATGTACTTTGTGGTCTGTGAACCATCACATCTCCTCACTTTTCATTGATTGGATTGTGGAAAAGAAGAATTGAACAAACTATGCACACACATACATACCCCAAATTTCCCTATGGTGTTCTCCCTGCTTGTGATGTGTTTCATTGTCTCTCCATAAATCAGAGAAATTTCTTTAGGGCTCAACCTAATAGTCCTTTCTGTGTAGCTTTTCCTCACCACTACTGGAGAAATAACTACTTCCCCTGCATCACTGAAGCCTGTTATACAGCTACTATGTTCCATTGCATGGTGCTTGTTTGTATATCTATTGTACCTACTCATTCACTGATTCATTCCATAAATGAATGTGCTGTTATGTGCTAAATGCTATTCCAGGTGCTGGAGATTCAGTGTCAAACAAAACAGACAAAAGCTATGAGGCCAAAAGGAGAAGTCATGTTACGTTCAGCTCTATCACCCCATGCTTAGCATCTGGCACATCGTACAGCTCAATAAATGTGTCAACATGAAATGCCATAAGACCTGTTATTTCGGCACCACTCATGGTTTATACAACCAGGAAAGATGATGGGTTTGAACCAAGAGGATACTTCTCTATTTGCACTACATTTTGAAAGTCTTCTAGTCCTTGTCCTGGAAGACATGAGGGTTCATCATCCACTTGGCTCAGTTTATTTTTGGTTTCATTTATATCACTGAAAAAGCTTTTGATGAAGATAAACTCCCCAGATGCCCAGCTCCCCTGGTGGTGCAGTGGTTAAGAATCTGCCTGCCAATGCAGGGGACATGGGTTCGAGCCCTGGTCCGGGATGATCCCACATGCCGCGGAGCAACTAAGTCCGTGCGCCACAACTACTGAGCCAGCACTCTAGAGCCTGTGCGCCACAACCACTGAAGCCCGTGCACCTAGAGCCCATGCTCCGCAGCAAGAGAAGCCACCGCAATGAGAAGCCCGCTCACCGCAACTAGAGAAAGCCCACGCACAGTAACGAAGACCCAACACAGCCAAAAATAAATAAATAAAATAAATAATATTTTTTTAAAAAAGGGTTACTTCTAAAAAAAAAATTGACTGTTGGTACTATTATTCTTTTTCTTTTCAGTTATTCTAATGGGTGTATGGAAGTATCTCATTGTAGTTTTAATTTGCATTTCCTGAATGACCTATGAAGTCAAGTATTTTTTCATATATTTGATGCTATTTGGGTAGAATGACCCACACATCATAGTTTGCTTGGGTCAGTCCTGGCTTACTCTGTTGTCTTGATAAAATTAGAAGTAGGGCCCTTTTCATTTCAAAAGTGGTCCCAGTTTGGATGATACGTTAGATGGCCACCCTACATAGCATATTTTTTTTGTGAGGTAACTGTTCAAGCCTTTTGACCATTTTTCTGTAATGTTGTCTGCCTTTTCCTCATAGATACGTGTGAACTATTTATATAATCCATATATAAGTCATTTGTCGGTTATAAGTATTGTAAATATATTCTATCCTGTGGCTTGACAGGACATTTCTTAACTTATTATTTTTGGTCATGTGTCTTACATCTAACTAATTCAGTCTCTCAGTTATTTTCTAAGTCAAATAATAAAAATAATCTGAATGGCTTAATCTTTTCACATAAGACAGAGACATGCCTCAGATGCCGAAATCCTATTCGGTCATTTGTGCCCAAGGGATGGGGGGAGAGTCAGAGTCTGTTGGTATAAGACAGGGCCGTCCATTTCTGTCCCCTGAGAAGGGGTTTTGACAAGGCAACTTCCTTCAGAAGGAAAAGTAAACACAAAGGACAGACCTGGGTTTTGTTCTGCTTCTGGCATTCAGCTGGTAACCAATTTGTGTTTCACTTTCCTTATCTTCAAAAGGGGAAGAGGTGCTTTTTTTTTTTTTTTACAGTATTCTTAACAGGATTAAGTGGCACACGTTATATGAAAGCACATAGCACCATGCTTGGAGGATAATGGGTGTCCAACATGCACACATTTGGGTCTTCTTATTACTTCTTTCCCCTGTTTTCTCCTGTTTTCCTTTCTTCCCTTCTCCTCTCCTTTATTCTCTTTGCCCTCTCTCCTTTTTATATGTGACATAAGGGAAATAGAAGGCCTGATCTCTTTGCCTTGGACCTACAAGCTCTCTGGAGACATGATTTAGCACATATAAAGCAGTTAATGCACCCACACAAAAGAATATATAATCAAGTACAAAAGAGGGGGGCGTAGGCTCTTAAGGCTTATCATAGTTCAAAGACAGGGAAGATTGAAGATATTCTTCAAGAATATATTCAGGAATAAATTCTTTCAAACACATTTGAAGAAGAGATAATGTTAATCAAATCTCTAATAAAGCTGCTTGATTGAAGACATTTAGTTATGCTTGAAGTAAGCGCTTTGAAATTTTAGTTGTTCATCCATTAGAAACAGCCATCTGCAATTTAGGAAGTAAAAACAAATAGCACATTATTACCCTTCATGCCTCTTCTTCTGTCTCTTCGTTATGCCCTGGCAAAAGCAGGCCAGTCAATGACATGTCAGCTTAATTGATTTTAATTAGTGTTGCACACACACAAAAAGCAGATAAAAGGTCACTCTGAGAGCACGTACCCAGGTGGAATCTGTGAGCACTGCTGAATTTGGGGTTTCTAGGATATCTATAGCAAATAAAGATGGATTACAACAGCTTTGATGAAAACATAGTCATACCTTTCACTTTATTATATATTCTTTAAGCACACTTAAGTCATTTGGGATGTGGGTAATTATTATCTATGAACAGATGGAGGACAAGTGGTTTATTTTGTTTTTCATCAAAATTTTGGAGCAAAGATATAAATAGGATTTCCTCTCTCTATGCATGCCTCTTCAACTGGAAAATTCTCACTGATTTCTCAAGATTCAGGAAAACTTTGATTTTTCCTTAAGGTCTTTGCCTATTTATTCCAGAAAAATTAAGTATTTTGACCTCTGCCTTGGTCATTTAACAAATATTACTGCGTTCCACATCCATGTCAGGTGTGCTGGTGGGTGCTGGGTATACAATAGTGAAAAATACAGTCATGAACCCTGCCTGAAGACATGGAGCTTACCCAATTATAACCATTACTATATTGCTTAAAAATTATCCCTTTATAGAAATCTTTCCCATCTGGTGTGGAAACTTTTGAAGATGGAAATTATGTCTATTCATGTCATTTTACCCCCAATCCAGCATGGTGCTGACACTCAATAAACATTTATTGAATCATTTGAATGGATTCTGGGCCATCTTACATCCCTTTTTGTTTGTTTGTTACCCATTAGAACTCTTCTCTTGCTTTTCCTCTTGTACTCTATCTCCAAACAATTCTATTTCAAGTTTTGATTCAGGCTGAGATTACGTAGGGAAAAAAATGAGCAATATTCATGCACCTTACAATCATACGTCATCTTAGATAGATTAGCAGTAGTGGTGTAGAGTTGTATGGGGAAGGATTCTAAGGTCTTCTTACAATACAGTGAAAAGAGTGTTGTGATTGATTAGTGATGTCTGTCAAGGATAGAGGATAGGACAGAGATAGCGTCCGTGCTGTGTATTTGGAATCTCCGCTTTATGCCTTGAGAGCCAAACTTGAGAAAGGAAGAAAGACGAACTATAGGTTTGGAGCTAGCGCAGATAAGAATAAGCATGGATTGGCCACACTCACTCTCATATGTCTTGGGTGGGATAATAGGGGGTATTCAAGTCAGAAAGTTGGGACTTTATCTGTATTATTTATCACTGATAATATACACTCAATAACTATTGCAGAAATTGGGCATGTGAGTAAACTCAAGTCATGTAATCTCCCTGCTGTGGGTCAATATACCCCCTGTTCCAGTAACTTAAATTTCTCTAATTTCCTCACCTTTCCTAAGACATGAGGTGAATTTAATGCCCACTCCCACTCATATCCTATTCAGGAAGATTACTTATGGCACTGGAACTCGAAATTATAATTTAGCCTTTAAAGTTCGGAGTGGAAGTCAAGACATCTGATTTCAGCTTGAGTTTTGCCCTTCGCTTCCTGTATAACTTTGAACAAATCAATGTATTGTTCTTCACCTTACTTTTCTTATCTATAAATTGAAGTGGTTGGGTAAAGTGAGATTGAAGATTCTTTTCAAATTTGATATTCTATGTTCAGCTCGAGACTGAAGTTTGCAGGGATTATTCTACTGAAGAATAATCCAGCCTTTTGGGATGCTAACACTTCACGGTGGCTCTTCACTGCTAGGATCTGAAATGGGCAGGATGAAGAAATTGCAGCGATCTATTGATCACTAGGGAAAGGTTAGATCCTTCAGGGTGGGACCCGGGTCTAATGTGTCTTCGTATCTCTGTGCTCAACAGATATGTATTGAATCAATGAAGAAACACTTTTACTGGAAGAAGGACTCCAGAGTAATTCAAGAGCACCAGTGCCTGGTGAGCACCATTTGTGTATTACAATTCACATCAGCCTAGGATCTCATGGAAGCAACTGAGTCAGTTTTTAAAAAGGTCACACAAAATCTGCTGCCCAGGAACATGGACCGGTTATGAGTGTGGTTATCGCTGCTTTAATAAAAGAGAGGAAGAGTCCTTGCTTCTAAGGAAAAACCCTGACGAATGTGCTTGATGGCTCTTGTGTCTTTTGTATTCTTTCTGACTAGAAATTCACAGTGTGAACTTCGTGATGACTCTTGGAGGAAGGGGCAGGGAAAATGTAGTCGATTCAACAGCAGACATTCCTCTTCCTACTTTCTTCCCAATTTCATTCCTTCCCCACCTTCAGCATAGTCCAGGCAAGAATAAGTTCAGAACTTTAAGCACCTGGAAAGAGATCTTAATTTTCAGCCTGACAGGTACCAGAAACGGGACTTTGCATATGATTAATTCCTATTAACCTCCTAATGGGGCATTTGGTTCCATTCCTCTCTCCTTGCACTCCGAGTGGTGTTTTTAAACACCATACATGGAATTTTGATGATTCCCCTTTATTTATGACTGAGGCAGAGGGATTTTTGGTTTCAAAATACACATTTCCAGGTCTATTCATCAGAGAGTCAGATTTATTTGGTAGGGGAGAGAGGCTTGGGAATTTGTATTTTCACAAAATTCCCCCAGGTGATTCTAACAACCACTCAGGTTTAGGATCCGCAGATACACTAAATAAGGTCATTTCTTAGCATGGCATTCAAGGCCCTTTGTGGTCTTCTCTGCAACCCCTCCTTCTCTTTTCCAACTTATTTCTAGCCATTCCTCCTCTGTCATTTCTACCTTCATGCTTCACGGATCACTGTGGCTCCCCAAACATGACAGGTCCTGTGCATCCCCATGCTTTTGCTAATGCTGTACCCTGTGCCTACAAGACTTTTGCACAGGTGTCTTTCTGGTGAATTTAATATTTTTTAAGGGCCAGTTAAACTTGCACCTTCCATCTCTGAGTTTCCTCAGAGATTAATTGATCTCTTTTTTGTGTTCCCATAATACATGGAACATTTTATCTCTATTAGAGCTACAGCGACATATTTTCTACTCCTAAAATTGGCACAAAAAGCCAAATAGTGGGATAGAGTATTTTAAATAGAACAGGGTATTTAAAATTATTTTTATATTTAATTTTTGAATTTTTTAAACAAGATAAATATAGCACACATTAAGTCAAATAGAAGTCAAACAGAAGTGAACTTATAATAAAAAACCCCCCCCCCCCCCCCATTCCCCTTTCCCTAATCTGGTCCTAATTTCCTGGGGCAATAGTTTAAGAAATCAATTTCTTTGAGCAGATAATACAAAAATTTAGCAGAATAATACAAAATTTGGCAAAATCAAAGAGGGGGAGTGAAATGTAGCTTTGTTTTTCCTACTTCTATCTCCCAGACATCCATTTCTCCTCTCCAGAGATACACACTGTTACTAGTTTCTTGTGTATTCCTCCTGAGATAGTCTATGAATTTTCAAGTCCATACTCACACACACACCCATACATACACACACACAAATCATACTGTATTATTGTATACACGTTGTACCTTGCTTTTATTATTTAACAATATAACTTGGAGATTTATTCCATATTTGTAACCTAGAAAAATTTCTCATTCTTCTGTTGGCTGCATATTATTCATTGCTATTAGCTGTGTCTGATTTACTTAACAAATTCTCTACTGATGGAAATTTAGGTTGCTGCCTAACTTTTGCTTCTACAAATAATTCTGCAGTATACATATATCATTATTTTAAGGTGCAAGAATACCTGTAAGATAAATTCCAAAGAGTGGAAAGCTGGGTGTACATTTTTATATTGAATAGATATTTCCAAGTTCCTTATCATCATAGAGCATATATGAAGTTATACTCCTACCACAAATGTACTTATCAAACCATTGTGTTATTGTTCGTTTTTGTTTTTTTACTTTTTGCCAACCTGATATTTAGGAAGTGTTATCTCCTTATGGTTTTCTTTTTTTTTTTTTGCGGTACGCGGGCCTCTCACTGTTGTGGCCTCTCCCGTTGCGGAGCACAGGCTCTGGACGCGCAGGCTCAGTGGCCATGGCTCACGGGCCCAGCCGCTCCGCGGCATGTGGGATCTTCTCGGACTGGGGCACGACCCCGTGTCCCCTGCATTGGCAGGCGGACTCTCAACCACTGCACCACCAGGGAAGCCCGCCTTATAGTTCTCATTTGCATATCTTATTACAATGGGACTGTGCATCTTTTTATATAGTTGAGAGCCAGCTGTGTTTTCTTTACTGTAAGATTCCTGTTCATTATGTATTTAAAAATATGTTAATAAAAATTATAGAGTTTTTTACTTCATGGTCTCTGGAATTTATATTATACTTAGAAAGATATTTACCATGCAGAAATTATTTTGAAAAATGACCTCTAAAATTTGAAAAATTATTTCCTCTAGAATTTTCATGATTTTATAATTTCATTTCAATATTTTCTCTATCTAGAATCTACTTTGTTATGAAGACTGACGTAGGAGTCAACATAATTTTATTTTTTTCCCCACATGGCTACCCTGTTATACTGACAACATTGACTGAATAATCCATATTTCTCAACTAATATAAAGCTACCTGTATCACTTATGGATCAAGGTTTAATACATGCTGTTTCTGTTCTCCATTTTGCTATAATGTTTTTACAATTTGTGTGACAATATAATGCTATTTTAATTTTTGTGTCCTTTATAAAATATTTCAGTGTCTAATTAGAATAATCCTACCTCATTACTGTTCATTTTTAGAATATACTGGAAAGTACCTCTTTGCATATAGACTTTAGAACCAGAGGGCCTATTTGAAATTTATGGTAACATCAAATTTATAAATTTTTATCTGGAGTGCATTGTATTTATATATTAGGTTGGGGATAATTAACATATTTATCATATTGTGTCTTTATATCTAAGAATAGGATACATTATACCTTTCCCTGATTTAAATTTTTTGTATGTGTATGTCCTTTAGGAGTGTTTTAAAGTTTCTTCATATAAAGCTTACAAATTTCTCATCAAGTGTATTCCTAAGTATTTTAAACTGTTTTTTCATGACTCCTGGTCAGGTGTTATAAAATATTTTTATTATTATTATTAATGAACTCAGCTAAGTAATATAAGGAACTCAGCATACTTACATTACCTCCCGACATTTTTATGTCTTCCGAACTTTTGCTAATAATATAGTTTATACACAGTCATGATTATGTTAGTCTATTTTAACAGCCATGATTTTCGTAATTGTTTTAGTCATTCATACACTTATTTCTAAATGAACTCACTGCTCACCACCAGTACATTTGCTAGAGTTTTTCTGATGATATGTTAGTTGGCTGAATCTTATCCTATTATAACTTCTTTAAGAAAATTGCTTGGACGCTGTATTTGCCAAGTACCTTCATGTCTGAAAATACTTGTTTTGCCATTGTACTTCAACAGTATTTGCCTATTCAAGTATAAAATTCTGGTATCTTGCTTTCTTTCTTTGAGGAAGCACTTTATAAACATTATTTATAAACATTAATATCACTACGGAAAAGACCACGGCCAGCCTATTTACCCCTAGAAATGACTTCAACTTTTTATCAGATTACCTGAAGAATTGTTTCTTATTTGTGAAACCTATTAACTTTATTAAGTTATGCTTTGGTTTGATCATTTTGTAAAGATTTCCTGGGACATATGCCTTTCAATTGGCATATTGAAATTTTCTGTATTTCTGAATTTCATCCTTTTTTCCCGCTATTTTTTTCGTGAACTCAAGGCCACTAGTTCTTACCTGTTTTCCAATCTATCATTTTTTTTCCGTTAAGTACTTAAACAGTATCATTTCATTTATCTACTTTTCTTAATCCTGTCCTCTTGGCCCTTACTCTGTTTTTGGTAGTGTTGATTGTCTTTTTTAACTTCCTACCGTGATCTTCATTTATGATTATTTTCCCTACTATTTTTTCCCTGAATTCTACAAGCTGATTTATCTTTTTGTTATTGTTGTATGGCTATAATATTTTTGAACACTTTTTTTCTCTACTTTGAAAGTGTATGTGTGTTTAAATTTTATTTTTATTCCATTGTGTTAAGAACACTTAACATGAAATCTACCCTCTTAGCAGATTTTTGAAGGTACAATACAATAATGTTAACTATAGTCTCATTGCTGTACAGCAGATCTCTAAAACTTATTAATCTGCATTACTGAACCTTTATATCCACTGTTTTAAAGAGGCAATTGTTTGATGAATTTTTATGTTAATTTTGATTACAATTTTCATCTGTCATTATAATTTTCAGGGTCATGTTTTCCTGGTGAGTGTTTTTGCCATTGAGGATATTTTCATTCTTTCTTTTTTATACAGTAAACCTTATATTTTGAGGAGGGTGGTGGTTTTTTGACAAATACTCAATTTTTAAATGAGATAAGATTTTGTAGAGTAGCTTTTTACATGTCATCCACCTACAGAGGTGCCGTAGCATTCATCCAGGAGAGCAGGGATTTCCCTGGTTCCGTGACACTAGGTTGTGTCTACGGGTAAATTCTTTTAGCTTATACTCAACCCAGGGGAATAAATATCAACTCACAGGATGGCTTCCAACTTAGCACCTCCTCCAAACTGCTTCATATTATAGATATATATTATATATATAAATAAAAAATATATATAATTTTAACATAATATGCCACCCACTTTTCAAAAAATTATTTATTTAAATTAAATTTTTAAAAATTTGTATACAATTTTTAAGAGTTACTTTTCATTTACAGTTATTACAAAATACTGGATATGCCACCTACTTTTGAAATTGTGCTCTACTGTCTCTGCCTGAAATTCAATACCACAAACATTCTTTCTAAACGTTTTTCTGAAACCTGAACCTCACTGCATTAGGTAACTTTTTCTCGCACATATGAGGCCTATTGTTGTTTTTACACTTTAGAGAAAAAGAAACAGAAGCTCAAGGACATTAAAATAACTCATCAAGGTCACTTAATTTGTAAGCGGTAGAACTGGAATTTAAAGCTGATCTGTGATTCCAGAGGAAGTTCTGTCCCCTATGCCACATAACTTGACCACTAAGTTTAGCATTTCATTACATATGTCTTGGTTTGTTCTCTAATTGATGTTGGAGTGAATCTCTTATGCCCATGAAATAAGAAATTCCCTGAATTCAAAGAACGTGTTTTCTACTTCTAGATTTCTACAAGCACCATATATTTTATAAATACTTGCTTTGCTTGTGTCATGAGCTTAAAGTGGGGAAAGGCATATAATTGATGAAGCCATTTGGACCTGGGGGAACAATGGTGGCAAGACTAACTCTTGTCAAGTCCCTTGCTGATTTTAAGAGCATCCCAATTCTGTTTGAAACCAGCCTGTGTAGTATGCTCTTAACTTCAGTGTTCTATCGTTTCATCGTCTGTTTTCTGTCATTTCATCACTGGGGAGTTGGTTGTCCACAGGAGAACTTACATTTAGGTTTTCATGGGGCAAGATATTCAACAGACCTTAATGATTCCATTTGAAATTCTAGTTATACCATTTTAGAGTCAGTCACACATCTATGAAGAATGAGAAGGGGCTATCTAGTGAGTCAAATTCTTGGGAGTGGATTGATATCATTACAAGGATAGGCTTCTCCTTGGTGTGTGCACAACGAGGAAGCTAGAAGGCATGTTAATCCTTTCCGGGAGGTGTTTTTTGCTTCATGGAGAAGCAAGGATTACAGAAGGGAAGAGAAAAGTATTAGAAGAGTGTATTTTTTGTTCCAAGACCTTAAAAGGACACATAGGCTTCTGGATTAGATTCCAGTTATATTTGTACCTTCACATCCTTGGCCTTGGGCTCTGCAGAAAGGCTTATGATTCCAAAAAAGAGCAATTCCCTCTGATTCATTTAGCGCTATGGTTCAGTTTATTGGGGAAGTTTACCTTTTACTCATCAGAGAACAATCTGATATCTCGGTATGGAACCATTGTCAAATGAACATGAAATCTCTCAGAAGCCAACACCAAAATCAGTAGCCTGTAAAATTTATGGAAAATGTTAAAAAAAAAAAAACCATCCTCAACACCCTTTTAACACATTATTTTCCCCCATGTTCCTTTTCAAGACGTTCACATAAAGACCAATTTTAAGAAAGTGGATACAAGCTAACAAACATTTTATAGTGATCTTTACTTGCTTTATATTCTATCACAAACATTTTCTATGATGAGTTGTTTCTTCATAATTTTAATTTTTAGTGGCTGCATAAAAATCCACTGAGTTATAGTACCATAATTTTCTTTGTCATCTTTCTATGACCAGATTTTAAGGGTTTTTTTGCTCACAATTAATGCCACAATAAATAACTCCACACATTTTCATTTTTTTCTTTTTTTGTTAAAATATCTCCTTAAGATGAATTTTTTAGAATGAAATTTCTGAACCAAGGAACATGGCTATTTTCAACAGTCTTGATACACCTTGTCCAATTGCTTAAAGAAGAATTTTCTAACTGTCTAGACTTCCCAAGAATGAAATGGAGCTCTTGTTCCCATGTTCTTAGTAGTCGACATTACTAGGTGTTTCCAAGCAGAGGCCCATTGATCAGTTTTACTGCTACCACTGTAGCCTAACCACTATAGGTTAGGTGCTTGCCTGCATTACGCCAAAAGCTTCCTAGCTGTTGCCCCAGGGTTTTATTCTTGCCCTTCCTAAAATCTTTTCTTTACATATCTATTAAAGCATTATGGTATAAGAAAAATAATAAAGTTGGTCTTTGTTCCCTATTCTTGGCACACAGTCCTAAAACCCTTGGAAACTCTGAGTGATAAGAGTGTCTTTTGTGTGTTAATGAGATGATTGTGGCTGGGGGTTTCTAGATACCTTCAAGATGGGGACTGCTGACCAGAAAGACCAAGCCTTGATTAAAGGTTGGAAATTTCTTCCCCATCTCCAACCTCTGGGGAATTTATCATCAGTGGCCAATGATTTAATCAATTATGCCTATGTAATGAAACCTCCACAAGAACCCCTAAACAAAGGGGTTTAGAGATATTGGGGTTGGTGAACACACTGAGGTATTGGGAAGGTGGCATGCTGGAAAGGTCATGGAGGCTCCCTGCCCTTCCTCCACACCTTGCTCTATGCATTTCCTACAACTGGCTGTTCTTGAATTGTCCTTTATAATAAATTGGTAATAAGTACGTAATTGCAAAATGTTTTCCTAGTCCCATGAATGGAAACCCCCGACTGTGAAGGCAAGTTGAACAGCAGTGTGGGTAACTTGGGACCTGATACTTGCCACCGGCGTCTGAAGTGAGAGCAGTCTACGGGATTGAGGGTTCAAAACTGTGGAGCTGACGTCTTAGACTGGAGTGCTAATCTGAAGTGTCACTTCTTAGTCTGACTCCAAGTAGTTACTGTGAGAATTGAATTGTAGGACATTCAGTTGGTCAGAACTGGTTACTGTTAGAAGTTAGGTGAATGGATAAAATCACTCAGCTAATCGATAAAATCGCTCAGCTAATCACTGTGTAGAATAGAACTTATGTAATGTGGAAATGAAGTTATCAGAAACTTTTAGATGCATATGAAAGAGTTTACAGTGTGAATTGGTAGACTAATACAGTGCTAAATGTCAAAATCCCACAGGAAGAAATTAAAGCCCCAGATGGACTTGTGGTAGATACAGGATTTTCACAGGTCCACATCCAGATTGTTGTTACAGACTTCTCATGTGAAATACCCAGTGATTCCTGTGTAGCCTCTGGACTGTTTAGCAAGATGATTCTTGTTGGCATAATGAAGAATTCCACCTGTAACACGAATATTAGGTTCGGTGTCAAAACTTGCTAACAATATACACAATTATCATGCGGGAATTCCAGGGTAACACGATCGACTGCAGAATTCCACGGTGGCGCCCTGCTACAGGCAGGAGCTCATCACGGACAGGCAGAGTATAATTGTCGCCACAACCTCTGTCAGGAAACTAGAGGAAATCCAGCGGCCACATTCACTAGATATCTGTCCTGATGTACTTTGAGATGGCTTTCTGAAAAAACACATCTGCTGAGCTTTTTACGGCCACGTGAAACCTGTGTAAGACTTACATGCCAGAGGGCTCATTCTCATCAAATCTCAAACTCTGAAAAGAAATACACTCTCCTGCTTAGTTCTCTCTGAGAACACAAGCTTCGTTAGGCAGGAACTATGTCTGCTGTACACAGTGTCATGCAGTAATGCTTACCTAGAATCTAGAACAGTGCCTGGCACATAAATTGTCCCTCAGTGAAAATGTATTCTTAGATGTGGTGAAAGCAGGTCTGTATCAGTCAGAATTTAGAGTACACATAGCAGAGTTTACTCACTCTAGGCAGTTTAAGGAAATTAAAATTAGAAGTTTGGGATTAACAGATATACACTACTATATACAAAATAGGTTAACAACTGGGGAGCTGTACTCAATATCTTATAACACAATGGAAAAGAATCTGAAAAAGTATAGATAAATATATGTATATATATAACTGAATCACTTTTTTGTACACTTGAAACTAACACAACATTATAAATTAACTATACTTCAATAAAAAAGAAATTCTTGGGCTTCCCTAGTGACACAGTGGTTAAGAATCCACCTGCCAATGCAGGGGACACAGGTTCGAGCCCTGGTCTGGGAAGATCCCACATGCCGCGGAGCAACAAAGCCCGTGAGCCACAACTACTGAGCCCACGTGCCTAGAGCCCATGCTCCTCAAAAAGAGAAGCCACTGCAGTGAGAAGCCCGCGCACTGCAACGAAGAGTAGCCCCTGCTCGCCACAACTAGAGAAAGCCCACGTGCAGCAATGAAGACCCAACGCAGCCATAAATAAATAAATATATTTTAAAAAAATAAAAAAGAAATTCTTAAAGGATATTATGTATTTTATAAAGTCTAGGAAGGTCAGAAAAAAGTGACTGGAGGCCATATAGTCAGAAAAATTATCCAGATGACCCTCCCTGATTGTTCCCATTGAGACCCCATTGCTGCTGCCAATGGACATAGACATTACAGCTTTCATGAGTGATGCTGGACAGGGGCAAAGCCACCAGGATGTCCCCCACTGCCTCCTCAGAATGCTGCGTGTCACTCACGGTGGATTTGGTGTGATGATTTCTTCCCTCCCTCTCCTTTAAACCACAAAAATCATCCAGATGCACCTGATTGATGGACCCCATGTCACTTTGAGCTTTGCCATAGGGGAGGCAGGACATGTATATGTCCTTTGGTGTGGAGGGATTCAAAAGTTGAGAATGCGTCCATTTACTGAGCCACAGAACATGAAAAATGTCCATATCGACTCAAGCTTTGCCTCATGGAATGTGGATTCTTACGATAGCAGAGGGTTAGGCTAAAATGGGAGGAGATTGAAAAAAGACATAAATCTGGAAAAAGGCTGTATTGAAGCTGTACTAAGCCAGGCTGCAGAGGCCTGGTCAGGGGAATTATGTGGTCCATAATGTTCCCTGAGACCACTCTGGCTTCTTTGTTCTACTATTTGATATCAGAGAGGTCCTGGCTATCAAAGGGAAGGGGATTGAGATGGTCATAGCAACACATTGATCCCTTCAAATTATCAGGAATTGAAAATATTTTGTAGAAGTTGAAAAGATGTGGTAGTAACCATGTTTACAGCTACTTTGTAGAGGGGTAAAAGGCAAACGATCTGATGGAAGTAAGATCAGTTCGTGTATGCTCTGGCAAGAAGGACATAAATTTCAGTGTCTGGAATTGTCAACCTGAATGAAATTAGTTTAAATTAATTGGAATATTTTGATGAAATTTCTTGGTGTTTGATTCATGTGGTTTAGAACTGATGGAGTTCAGAATGAAATTGAATCTCAAAGGGATGTGTTAATAGGTGCAGAACTGCATGAAGCCGATGGAAATACATTGCCAAAAGTCAGTTCAGAAACACACTGGCAGCTTTCCTGCAGCTTACTTTGATAGCCTCGTAAAAACACACGTCATCCAACAAATAATAAAATGGGAAGATGCTTGAGAGTTCAGTGTTAATGACCATCAACCTGCTGATTCATGGTGCGATCCTCCTCAGTGTCAGGACTCTTGTTTCTTGAAGAGAATAGAAGGGAGGTGACCAAGGTACATTTGTAAGCCAGAGACACAGATCCTGTGAAGAGGCTAAATTAATCTTTTTATATTACCCATGATCGTGCAGAAGAAGGGGAATTCAAGCACATCAGTAGGCATAGATGCATCAATCAAATTTTGTGTCAGGCATGGCTTAAAACTCACTGATTTCACCCACAGATATTTATTGAAACTTTACTGCGCTGGGTACTGTGCTACTGACCGGGCACATAACCCGGCAAGTCCCTGGGCCCACCGTCACCCCCACCCAGTGACTGAAGTCAAACATCAATGAAATAGGCACACAAGTGAATTGAAAATCAGGAGAGGCACACTGGCATAGGAAAGCTTATGGGCATGTTATTTAACTTGTCAACAGGTCAAGGAAGCCCTTCTTGAATAGGAGATGCTGCAGCTGAGATCTAAAAGGTGAGGAGGGAACCAGATGGAAAAGGAAGAAAGAACATTTCCAAGAAAAAGGGAACACCATGTGCAAAGGCCATATGGCTGGACAGACATAGCGTGAAGAGAATGAGGACCAAAATGAAGTCCGTGTGGCTGAAGAGAGGGAGAGAGAGAGAGGTGTGGGCATGTATAAGACCAAGTGGGAGCAATATGGTGGCACAGGCATGGAATATGAGGGGGCTATAGAGAGGTAACAATCTGGATGAAAATCTTGGGAACTGAGGACAAACAGGAACCTGTGTCCTTTCTCATTATCTCTCACAATATTGGGTGACCCGCAGAAGAAGCTGGTGCCTCCCTAGGTAGATGCACACACACCTGGCCCAGACCTGGAGGCAGTAAAGGAAGAGACTAGAGACCTGCGGGTCTGCCTGCTGCTCCACACCAACACAGGGAGCCAGCAGATGGCTAGCAGACATTTGGTCCTGTCCAAATTGTCCATAAGACAGTGGTAAAGAATCCACATGCCAATGCAGGGGACACAGGTTCTAGCCCTGATCCGTGAAGATCCCACATGCCACAGAGCAACTAAGCCCGTGAGCCACAACTACTGAGCCCTCGTACCACAACTACTGAAGCCCACGCACCTAGAGCCCATGCTCCGCAACAAGAGAAGCCACTGCAATGAGAAGCCTGCACACAGCAACAAAGAGTAGCCCCTGCTCGCCACAACTAGAGAAAGCCCACGCGCAGCAACGAAGACCCAATGCAGCCAAAAGTAAATAAAGAAAATAAATAAATTTAAAAAACCAAAACAAACAAAAAAGACATTTGGTCCATGCCAAATGGTCCTTGAAATTTGGTCCTATCCAAAACGTCCATGAACATATTTGGTCCATGCCAAATGGTTTTGGACAGGACCAAATATCAAGGACCTTTTGGAATCGACCAAATGTCTTATGGACATTTTGAGAGGACCAAATATCCTGCAAGGCTAGTAGATTAGCAGCTGGATGCACAAGAGGCACCAGCACCTAACTCTCTACACCAACTCTTAGGGCATAACGGCTGCTGATTTCCTTCTGCCTTCCAAATTTTGCTTATTTCTCCGGTGGTCAACCCTAACCCAGAACAAGTCAGAGAAAGGAATGTGGTGAAACACAATTTGCCATTAGATAGATTGGCACGGTACAAAGACATCAGAGAAGTTATTGTCATCATTTAGGACAGATGATGGTGATTTGGATAAAGTCTTGGGAATGAACTGATACTTTTAAAGACTTTTTATGGCTTGATAACTCATTTCTTTTCAGCAGTAAGGGATATTCCATTGTCTGGATGTTCTACAGTTCATTTATCCATTGATGATTTATTTTTAATTTTTATTTTCATTTTGAAACAACATCAGAATAACAGAACATTGCAAAAGAAGTACCAAAAAGTCCCATAAATCATTCACTAAAATTTCACAGATGTCATTATCTTACATAGCACTGCACATGGCCCAAACCAGGGAATTATCAGATACAATACTATAGGTTGTACTAATACACAGGTCTTATGCAAATTTCACCAATATTGCCACTAATTTCCTTTTTCTAGTCCAAGGTTGAGTCTGGGGATCACACAATGCATGTAGTTGTCATGTCTCCTTAGTCTCTCCAACCTGTGACCGTTCCTCAGTCTTCCCTTCTCTTTTATGATCTTCACACTTTCGAAGAGTATTGTCTAATTATTTTTGTAGATGTACTTTAGTCTGATTTGTCTGATACTCCCTTATGATTAAATTTACCTTATGCCTTTTGGGCAAGAACAGTGAACAAATGGTGTTATGTGTTTCTCAGTGCACTGAATCTGGAGGCAAATGATGTTGATATGTTTGCAAAATGTTAACGCTGATCACCTTTTTTTTTTTTTTTTTAAATTGGAGTAAAATTGCTTTACAATGTTGTGTTAGTTTCTGCTGTACAATGACGTGAATCAGCTATATGTACACCTATATCTCCTCCCTCTTGGACCTCCCTCCCCCACTTTCCCCCACATCTAGGTCATTACAGAGCACAGAGAGGAGCTCCCTGTGCTATACAGCAGGTTCCCACTAGTATCCAGTTTACACATGGTAGTGTATTTATGATCACTTTGTTATGGTGGTGACTGCCAGGTTTCTCCACTGCACAGTAACTATTTTCTCTTCGCAATTAATAAGTATCTTTCTGGGAAATAATTTAAGATTGTATTACTATCTTGTTTTTCATCATGTGTTCACCCATTTTTAACATTCATAGATGATACTGGTCTAAAATAATCATTACTGTGATATTTGCCATGTGGTGATTTGCTATTTCCTTTATTCATTCTATGTTCATTAGTTGGAATACTATTGTAGGGAAGACCTTTTCCTCTCCTCTTTATTTATTCTATTATTTATTTATATCACTATGTACTCATGGACTCTTACTCTATTCTATGGATTACAATCCATTCCATCATTGTGTATTTGATCCTCAGATTGCCCCAGATTTGGCCTATGGAGCCCCATCAGTTTGGCTTCTGTGAATTTTTTAATTGTCTCTGTCATTTTTTGAGCACTTTCTTACTTTTTCACACCACAAGCTATTAGAGTCACAGCTTGTACTTTCCTTCTGCAGTCCCTTGACCATTTCTCTAAGGCTTAGAGAATGATATTTGGAAATCAAGAGCCTCTCATTGGTATTAGTGTGTCATTGCTTCTGATCCTCTCAGTGGACAGAGTTATATCTATTCTTTATCTATCTGTATATACATATTTACAAACCATGAGTTTATACTGATATATCCAGCCCAATAACACAGGATGCATGCTAGCCTTCTCCCTTTCCTTATTTATAACTTGTTTCTCCAGCAATAAACCTGGTTCTCATTATCTATGATATATTAACTTATTTGCTCAATCCCAGAATACACATAAGTAGTTTCAAAACTGCCAACCATATCCCTGTGAAAAATGAGCTTACTACCTAGAGTATAACATTTGTGTAGAGTTCTTTTTTGTATTTGGCCTTAGAATACATAGTTCAATACTTATTTTGTTAAAACCATGCTCAAGTCAACTCATATTCCTGTAAAAACTCTACTAACTAGGGTATCATATTTCTGTATTTAAAAAAATTTTTAGCCTTAAAATAAATAGTCAGTACTTATTTTCTTGAAATCATGCTAAATCTAAATTCAAGCTTCTGCCTGGGATGTGGAAATATATTTGGGGGGCCACCAGTCAGCCCTTTTCACTTGTTTTGATATTGTACAGTAAGATGGGGAGGTGTAATCTGCCTGCCTATAGGTTCCCCATCCATGAACTCTCAAGTTCATAGAGCTTGCTATCAGCCCTCCCATTCAGAGGACAGGATAAGGAAACCCTTCTATGCAACAAGAGGGAAACAAGGACTAGTTAAAGATATTGATCAACCCAGGCCTTTAATGACAAGTATGAAGAGACAACTCAGGGTCATTAAGTATTTGAGAAAAACCAACAGTACAAGGGGGAAAGGGCCAAGAAAGGCAATCAACTGATAGCACAGAAAAAGAGAAAAATTAAGGAATAGGAGGTGTTATGGACTGAATTGTATTTCCTCCAAATTCATAGGTTCAGGCCCTAACTCTCAACCTGACTGTATTTGGAGATAGGGCCTTTAGGGAGGTACAATTAAATGGGTCAAAAGGGTGGGGACCTAATCTGATAGGACTGATGTCTTTACAGGAAAGGGAAGAAACACCAGAGAACTATCTCTTTTCACACACATGCACAGAGAAGAGGCACAGGAAGAGAGGTCTCACCACAAACCACTCCTGATGGCACCCTAACCTTGAACTAGCCTCCAGAGCTGTGAAAAAATACATTTTAATTGTGTAAACCAGCTAGTCTGTGGTGTTTTGTTATGGCAGTCTGAGTAGATTAATACAGGAGCAAACAATACAATAGAAAATACTCCAAATGCTACTTGCAGAGAGGTTGTAGGAGATACCACTTGTATAAAACCAGAATATGCTCCTGGGAAAATGGAACTTTCAGAGACCAAAAACATCTTTAGAAATTTAAATGTTATTTCCAAACTAAAATATTCAATGGTAGAGCTTATAATATTGAGAAAATCTCCCAGGGCAAAGAGTAAAATGAAAGAGGAGAAGATATTAAGAATAAGGCTAGAGATATATAGAGTCAAGTAGACATCCAATACTTTATTAATAAGATTTTAAAGTAGATCAAGAAAAATGGAAAGGAGAAAATTATTTTTTTAAACACATAAATTAATTTTAGAGCTAAAGAAATACACAAGTACCAAATAGGGAGAATTAAAAGAGACACAGACCTTGATAAACTCTCATAAAATTTCATAGACCCTAGGATAAAGATAATTCTAGAACTTCCAAGGTAAATAAATCACTTACAAAGGAACAAAAATCATACTGGAATCAGAACAGCAATACTAGATGCTAGAAGATAATGAAGAGGGGCCCTCAAAGTACTGAGAGGAAATGAACTATTACACTAAGAACCAATATCTATTGAATGCCATGAGCCAGGCATTCTTTTAAATGCGTTATATAAATTATCACATTTAATCCGCTCAACAATCCTTTGAAGTTGGTATAATTATAATTAAATACATTTTCAGATGAGGAAACTGAGGTACAAAAATTAAGCGACATTCTCCAAGTAGAACTGCTGAGAGTTCTATGTTACATAAACCATCATTCAGGTATGAGAGCAATGTAAAGATAACTCAGATATTCATGATCTTAAGTTAATATCTCTTTAAATATTACAAGAGGATTTATTCTCAAAACAAATGGATAGACACAAACAAAATAAAAGACATCATAAGTGGAACAAGACAGGGAATCTGAAAAATAGCTGAGTTCACTAAGCTAATGAAAAGACATCCCTGGATGACAGTTCTATAGGAGGCTTACAAAATAGTTCAATTTAGACTGAGCTCTGCCCACCAGAGCAACAGCGAGCTCTACCCACCACCAGTCCCTCCCAGGAGGAAACTTCCACAAGCATCTTAGATAGCCTCATCCACCAGAGGGCAGACAGCAGAAGCAAGAAGAACTACAATCCTGCAGCCTGTGGAACAAAAACCACATTCACAGAAAGACAGACAAGATGAAAAGGTAGAGGACTATGTACCAGATGAAGGAACAAGATAAAACCCCAGAAAAACAACTAAATAAAGTGGAGATAGGCAACCTTCCAGAAAAAGAATTTAGAATGATAGTGAAGATGATCCAAGACCTCGGAAAAAGAATGAAGGCAAAGATCGAGAAGATTCAAGAAATGTTTAACAAAGACCTAGAAGAATTAAAGAACAAACAAACAGAGATGAACAATACAATAACTGAAATGAAAAATACACTAGAAGGAATCAATAGCAGAATAACTGAGGCAGAAGAACGGATAAGTGACCTGGAGGACAGAATGGTGGAATTCACTGCTGCGGAATAGAATAAAGAAAAAAGAATGAAAAGAAATGAAGACAGCCTAAGAGACCTCTGGGACAACATTAAACACAACAACATTCACGTTATAGGGGTCCCAGAAGGAGAAGAGAGAGAAAGGACCGGAAACTTCCCTAACATGGGAAAGGAAATAGCCACCCAAGTCCAGGAAGCACAGAGAGCCCCATACAGGATAAACCCAAGGAGAAACAGGCCGAGACACATAGTAATCAAATTGGCAAAAATTAAAGACAAAGAAAAATTATTGAAAGCAGCAAGGGAAAAATGACAAATAACATACAAGGGAACCCCCAAAAGGTTAACAGCTGATTTCTCAGCAGAAATGCTACAATCCAGAAGGGAGTGGCATGATATACTTAAAGTGATGCAAGGGAAGAACCTACAACCAAGATGCCTCTACCCGGCAAGGATCTCATTCAGATTCAATGAAGAAATCAAAAGCTTTACAGACAAGCAAAAGCTAAGAGAATTCAGCACCACCAAACCAGCTCTACAACAAATGCTAAAGGAACTTCTCTAAGTGGGAAACACAAGAGAAGAAAAGGATCTACAAAAACAAATCCATAACAATTAAGAAAATGGTCATAGGAACATACATATCAATAATTACCTTAAATGTGAATGGATTAAATGCTCCACCCAAAAGACTCAGGCTTGTTGAATGGATACAAAGACAAGACCCATATATATGCTGTCTACAAGAGACCCACTTCAGACCTAGGGACACATAAAGACTGAAAGTGAGGGGATGGAAAAAGATATCCCATGCAAATGGAAATCAAAAGAAAGCTGGAGTAGCAATACTCATATCAGAAAAAATAGACTTTAAAATAAAGAATGTTACAAGAGACAAGAAAGGACACTACATAATGATCAAGGGATCAATCCAAGAAGAAGATATAACAATTATAAATATATATGCACCCAACTAGACTGTGAACCTTCCAGGGAAGCGGCTGGGTCCTAATTGTTCGAATGTTTCCAGCTCCTAGAACTGTGCTCAAAGCTTGGTAGGTGGTCATACTGATTGCTGAACATGCTGTTAAATTAGTGAATGAATGAACAAGAGTGCTTTTCAACAAGCACGCCTGGGCTTATAAACAGCTTTTTTTTCTTCTTCCAAAGTACTTCTCCTGGACAGACCACACACTGTTGCCTTTCCCTCACTCAGGCTATTTCTGCCATCCCCCTTTGGCAGTTACCCTCTTGGCCAGGTTCTAAGTAATTCAGTCCATAAAACTGAAGTCAGATTGGAGCTGTAACCCACCGTGGTCACCCAGCTTTTTGTGCAAGTTCAGCTCTGAGTGACTTTTGACACTTTCAAATGGATAAGAAACTTCAGAAAATAAATCCACCTTTTGAGCATGAAGATCTAGTTATTGCCCCAGAAGTTATTTAAAAGAATGTGTTACATGCTCTAAAAAGAATTGCAGAAGAAGGACACCCAAAATGTCCTCAGTAATGCAACTTTGTGAGATTAAGTTGGTAGCTCAACTGTTCTCAAAGGGACAACTTTAAGTTGACCAGGAACTTGTATAAATTCTAATGGGTTGATTAAACAATGGCTTGATGTTCTGGCTCTCAGTTTCTATCTTGCAGCAGTCTCGGAGAAGTTTCAACCGTTCCTTCCATTTTAATAGATAAATCCTGAGCTGTGTTTAGGACTGGCATCCAAAACCTCCCCAAATACACTGCAGTTATTTACTGCAATTTCTCCTTCTTGAAATGTACGTGTTGAGGGTCTAACACTTGGAATGAAATAGTCTGTTTTGTATTTTGCTGTTGTTCGGCACATATCCAAACCCCTCGATATGGAATCAGAGATTTACATAATCATGGACTCCCCAAAGGGTGAGTGCTGCACAGACTCATATTAAAGATTCTCTTCACTAATTGGTGTTCTTTTATCACATACTAGACTGAATTAGATGCCTTTACGGAGAATTACGAGAATCTGGAATGATGCTCTTCCATTAATAATGCCTTCTTTTACTTTCCTCCAGTGCTCCAGGAATGAAAGCCATAAACAAATCTTTCTTGTAATGCTGCTTTTCATCTCAGCCACAGAGGAAACAGACAATACAAACGCTAACAAGAAATAAAGGCCCCGTGAAGGTTAACGATAAGAAGAGTTTCCCTCTTTCTTTGCTGTCCCTTGACAGCTCAATTGCAAAGATCTGTCCATTGGAGATTATTAAAGATAAATAAATATTGTAAAAGTTCTTCCTTGTGAGCCTTCTGGGTTTAAAGAAAACAACATGGATTTATTTGGTTTCCAATCCAATAAGCTGTATGTTAATCATCTTTCACAGCCGATACTTCAAAGGAAGAAAAAAGCATTATAAAGAAGAGAGTTGTTAAGACAATTTGAGATGTTTCCAAATCTCATTGTATATATCAACTCCTGGGCTGTGTATGTATTAATTTGGATTTTTAAATTCGTGTAGTGAGTTGACAAGCTGATAGGTCCTGGGGGCCACCAGAACCTACGTCTTAATTATCTAACATAATTATGGCAAGAAACATCTGTGTGTTTTCCCCTGTCCCACGCCAGCTGAAAGATGCATTTATACAGTAGGTAGGAAATATTATTACTTTAAAAAACAAATAATATTTAGACGCTTCTTATTTAACTTAACTAAAAAATAATATTCAAGGGGTTTATGTTTTTCCATTTTTTAATGTTCAGTTCAGTGACTCAGTAGTTACATGCTAACTATGTGCTGTCTGCAGTTCTAAATATAGACGATACAATTTGAAAATTGTTCGGGTTTCTGCTTCTGTGTAGATCACAGTAGATCTGGGGAGACTACGCATATTATAATGGACTAAGTGCTATAACTGAGGTGGAAAAGTTTCTGCATGGATATGGAGGAAAGAGAAATAAGTCTGCTTTATTTTGCTAATTATATTCTCGTCTCCTATATCGTCAATGTCTCCCTCTGTACTGGCTTCTCTCATCTTAAAATAGAAAAATGAAGGGAATTTCCCTGCAGTCCAGGCGTTAACACTCCACGCTTTCACTGCTGAGGGCGTGGGTTCAATCCCTGGTTGGGGAACTAAAATCCTGCAAAGAAGAACAACACTACCAGAAAGAAATCCCCCCTCAAGCATACATCTTCTGGTCACTGTCCTTCCTCCTTCCCTGCCCAATCAAGCTTGCAGATGCATTGTCCACATGCACTGTCTCTTCATCCCCATGTTTGATGGATTCTGTAATGCCCAGATTCCCTTTCAAGCAAGGGTATACTTTCCTAGCTGCTGGGAGAGTTGCCAGCATATGGTGCTCAGCTATAGGCCTTTCAGGGTTGTGTCAGCTGAAGAGAGCCGACTCACCTGAGTTCACATCCCTTCTGGTCTGCCCACCTTCAATGAATGACTGAAGCTGAGTTTATAGTCCTAGCCATCTCTTTCCAACAGGGGGCTGTATTGAAGGGCCGTCCTAGCTCTAGAGATTCCCACAGTGTTCACTGAAGACTGCTGTAGGTTGAATATTATATCTTGATCCTCCCTCTGTCCATTCCTGCTTCCTTCCTTCTCCAGAGGGCTTGACTGTAAGAGTGATCCTTAATAAACATCCTGGGTACCAAACTCCCTCTCATTGTCTGCCTCCCAGGGAACCCATCCATGACAACTATAGCCCTGACACCTTGTACCTCTCACAAAGAACCTACTAGTGTGTTCAATGGGAACAGTTTATTATTTTTCCGGCTGGATTATTTGTTGCTCAAGAGAAGGAGATGTTCTTAAAAGACTTTTAATACTCATGGTGCCCGTAGTGGCAGCATGGATACATTATAAATAGTAGTTGAATGAATACATGGTGGAAATCCTCCCATTATATGTATGTTTGGATAATTATAGAAAACCAATATTGTTGCCTCAGAGGGATGCAAAAGAAAATTTTTTGTATTTTGTCCAATGCATTACATTTTAATGTGTACACGTTTTCTAAAAAACATTTTGGCCAATTTTCTATTTTCTTTTGCAAACCTATGTCTCCTTGACTCCAAATCCCATAGTATTTCCACTTTGACATACTCCCTTTTCATATCATATAGCTCCTGACTCAAGTTTATTCAACATAGACATAAAAAAACGACTAACTCACAGAAAAGAGGCAGTACATATTTTAGAGTTAGGTGGTAAGCTGTGCCCTGTCTGCTCAAGTTTTTCCATGAATAGTTGAAGTTAATGGTGGTGGAATGATTGGACAGGGCTTCATGGATGGGGCAGCTACAAGCTCATTCTCAACTAATGGTTTGAATTTGGATGCTCAGAGAATAGATGGCACAAGATGGTGCCACCTTAACGGGGGAAGAAAGGAGACTTTAGTGTCATTGGTAAAGGGAAATCTCATGGACATTTTCTCTCTCACCCTCCTCCTTTTACCTTTACAATGTGTTCATTTGTAAAAGTGAACTTGAAAATCCTTTTTTATTCTTTGGCAAAGAGTTTGAGAAGCCATTACATCGTAATTGGTAAAGGTCATCAAGTAGGGACAGGTGAAATAGGGACCTCAAATGTCATTTGGCAACCAAAAGCCCTGCTGATGTAAGACAGGCAGTGGAGCCATCTTGATAACGGTAGGTCCAGTAACTTCCTTTTGCACTCTCATTGATTTCTCAAATGCACTTGGTAAAGCTCCCCCATCCTTATACAAGATGCCATACTGCTGTCAGGAAGACCCACGGCAGAGCTGATATCCAGACAAGGGTTTTGACAAGCACTATGGGTGAGTGCCAGTATGTTAGGTCACTTGGAGGGCTTTTGAAATGATTTTTAAAAATTTATCTGATGTCTGATTCAGAGTGGAAGAGATTTGGTGTTCAACAGAGTCTTGGCTGGCTTCATCACTTTCCCTTCATAAACATAAATTTCTTCTGAGGGTGCACTTAGAGGGACAGGGAATAGGTTTCAGCTCCTTCTCCATTGCCTACATCACTTTTTTCCCCTTTTCAGTAAGAACTAGTGTCACTCTCTTTAGTTGACCTTGTCCAAAAGATCTACTAAAATGAACTGCATTTAAGATCTTTCCTCAAAAGTTTTCAAACTGTATGCACACATTATATGTGAAAATGTTTACAGAATACTTGAAAAAAATGTATTGTCCTCCACTTTTTGCCTAGCCAAAAAGCTCAGCTACAAGCAGTCTCCTGAACAGTGTTTAGAACTAATTTTCCTATATTAAATTTTGTATTGATATAAATGTTATCTGGGTTCTCCCTAAATTGCTTTTATTTATTGGTAATTCCATCTGGTAAACAACAGCTGAGTAAGAGTTCTATTTTTAGACTAACCTCTTTTGAGTCGAAATTAAAGCAAGCTTAGAAAGCTACAGGGATAGGTCTGCATTAGAGAATAAGAAACATCTGGGAGAAAACTGAGGACAGAGTCTTGAGGGAAACAGCAGGTAGATAAACTTGGCCGAATAACAAAGTCTTGGATGTGAGAAGGGAAGAGGAATCTAAAACACAACATGACGTCCATATTCTGCATTTGTTTCCAAGCCCAGTTTTTATGAACTCAGGTTTGACACATTTGAAGGCAAGAGATACTTAAATTCTTATTATTTTAATAGAAAGAATAATTTCATCTAAGACCTGTGTTTCTGCTCTACTGTAAAGCCCATCATGGAACTTTTGTACCTTCATATCTGAGGCTCAGAGCAACAGTGGCAATGATCAGCCTCGGGAATCAATAGCATAAACAGTCATAGTGCTTGTTAGAGCTACTGGAACCTAGTGCCCCAAGAAGCTCCCAGGGATACTGTAGAGACCTTAGCAAGCCCAGTGGTAGCCAGTGGGAAAACATGGAGGTCATCATTTATTAGCAGAATGACTACTTTCTCACGAGCAAGCTGAGGATTCCAGAAGACAAAATAGCACAAATGTGAGAGGGTCATACAGCTTATATTAACAATACCCCCTTAATGGATGGGGTAACAGTTGTTGGAACACTAGATATTAGTTTGGTCTCATTTGTACACATAAGCAATGGCAGTTTGGAGAGATGTAAACTACCCAGGCAAAGCACTGCTGAAAATGAAATGACATGAATCAAAACCTACCTATTGGCAGTGCCTTAGATGTTCTCCTTCTCTCTAACCTCCCCAGTACTGCCCAGGCTAGATAGAGAGCATTTTACTACTCACTGTCTTTGTTCTTACCTATATGCCTTCTGAATTCACCTTACTCACCTATTCCTGACATCGTTACTATTCATCAAATGGACTCCACTGCCAACCACCCTTAAATAGCTCAATTTTCTCCCTGGAGCCGTCACTAACCTGTGAGATAAGGTGGGGAATGGGTCAGACAAACCCACCAAATTCTTACATATTCCCTGATTGGTTCTCGAGTCAGCATAACAACTCAGAATTAGGAAGAGATAAATAAGAAACAATTATAACAAAGATTGATATTAGATCAGTTAATTGGCTATCCGGTGTCATAAGGCAAAGGGCCCTTGGCTTTTGACACTTGGCTCAGTCACCCAGAAAAATGCAGAAATCAATTCCCCCAGACACAAAAGTGCGAAGGGTTGCAGAGAAGAAGCTGAGTGAGGAATTATTTCTTTCTCCTTTTTCTCCCCTGTTCCCCCACATATGGCCATCAGCCTTGAAAGAAGACCATCTTGCACTGTTCATCTGCTGGTTGACCAGAGGTCTTCTCAGAGTTCGTGCAAGAAATTTCACCTGCCAAGGCTTATCTATAAGTTATTCAGAGTCATATCTCATAAGGAGACTAAGTCACCAACACTAATTTACTTACGGTCTTTGACCATCACAGGGCCAGGCTTTAAGCAAAAAACCTTTTCCTTTTAACATAAGATCTGCTTTCTTAGCAAAGTTTTAAGTATATGATATAGGCACTATGCTCTGCATATGTATGGTCATATGTAGTAGGTCTGTAGGACTCGTTCGTCTTGCATACCTAAAACTGTACACTTTGACCAACATCTCTGCTTCCTCCCTCTCCCACCCCCTGCTAACCACCATTCTACTCTGCTTCTATGTGTTTGAATATTTTAGATTCTTCATGTTAGTGGGGTCATGTGGTATTTGTTCTTCCCTGTCAGGTTTATTTCATGTGGAATGATGTCCTCAGGGCTCATTCATGTTGTCACAAATGGGAGGATTTCCTTCTTTTTATTTAGGCTACTTCTATGTCTTAGCTGTTATGAATAATGGTGCAATAAACATGGATATGAAGATATCTCTTTAAGATCCTGATTTCAATTCCTTTAGATATACACTCAAAAGTGAGACTGCTGTAAATTAACTAGACTCCAATATAAAATAAAAATTAAATTAAAAAAAGAAAAATAAAGCGATGTTGCTGTTTCATACAGTAGTTCAGTTTTTTGAGGAAACGCCATACTGGTTTCCATAGTGACTTCACCAATTTACATGCCCACTAACAGTGTATAAAAGTTCCCTTTTCTCCACATCCTGGCCAACACTTATCTTTTGTTTTGATAATTGTCATTCTAACAAGTGAGAAGTGACATCTTATTGTGGTTTGATCTAATTATCTTCCCAAACGGTGTATTACAGATAGTTTCATCTCCACTGTATAAATGAAACGGTGCAGCGATGCTAAGGATGTTGTTAATTGGCAAGTAGCTGGTTAGCAGAGGAGCTGGGCTTCAGACTCTGGTCTTCATGGCACCGGGGCCCATGTTCTTTCCCCAGAACCACCACAATGACCTGACTCTATGATGACTGTGTTTATTAAACATGAAATAATAACATTTATTTTACTAGGAACTTTACATGTATTAGCCAATTAAACACTCATAAAAATCCTAGGAGTCAGGTTCTATTATTATATCTGATTGACTGATTAAGAATCTCAGGCACGAATGTTAACTCATTAGACAAAAGTCCCACTGCTAGTAACTGGCAGACTGGCATTCATATTCATGTGATCTGATTCCAGTGCCTATACTCTTAACTGATACATCATCATATACGGTTTAACATGTAGGAGTGAGCCTATTGGTACCATGAACGAGGACACAAACATTTCAAAAATATCCTGGAGAAACACATGGAACAGATATGGATAAAAGGTAGAGACAAGACAGGGAGGTCAATTAATTTTGTCTGCAAGGTTCATGAAAAACGGCACATCAGATGATTGAAAGATAGGTCACAAAAGACTGTCCATCCCATGAAATGTGACCTTTCTGAAGTGCTTTAATCAGGGAAGAACATGAATTACTTTAGCATTTTTGAAAGTTGTTTCTGTCATGAGAAGAAGAGGTAAAACTAGGTCTTTGCAGCAGTTTAGGGTAGAATTTACTGGGATATTGTCTTTCAAACAGCCCAGCTTCCTTCCTCCCCTGCCCCCTCTCTCCTTTCCAAACCTTATACTTTATTGAGCATACGCTAGTGAGAAGTCACTGTCATTTCATCAATTGGCCAGGGAAGAAGAAAATCACTTCTACCCTTAAATCTTAGTCGCTGTTTTGATGTCTCTTATACAGAAAGCTGACATCTCTATTATCTGCTTTGACACATCACTCACTAGTTTTTGAGACATTTTAATTATCTCAAGGATGCCATTAGAATGCATGAACAGAATCATAAGCTCTTCAAAATCCAGAATGCACATGTCATGCTCATGTCATTTATGTTATTCTTGACACCGTGAGTGACCTTATGTACTTGTTTCTGCACGGCTTAATGTTTTAGTCTTCTTAGTTCTCCTTGTGGCCATCCTTCTTCCAGAATAACCGGAGGAATTCAGTAATCTGCAAATCAGTCATCCTAGCTACCTGCACTTCCTGATTATTAACCAATGAGTTGAACCGTCATGTCTCCCTTTCCAAGGTTAGTGAGAATACATTTATTTCTAGCTCTTAACCTTGCTTAAATCCAAGACAGGGCCTTTTCTTCTGAACAAATTTCCAAGTACAGTCATCCTTCAGTATCCGTTGCCAGGGATAGGTTCCAGGACACCCTCATCTTTGCCTTCATACCAAAATTCCCACTGTTTAAGTCCCTTAGTCCTCCGTCTATTTCCACGGGTTCTGCGGATTCAACCAACCATAAATCATGTACTATATTTAGGATCTGCAGTTGGTTGATATGTGGATGCAGAACCCGTGGATACTGAGAGCCAACTGACAGTTTCTTCAGAAGCTCTAGTTGAAGGACCTGATCAGAAGTTAGATTAGTTACCATAAATTATCTCAGAAGGGCAGGATTTTAGCTATGGTGTCTGGGGCATGGAGACATGAGTTCAGAATGGACTTATTTGAGATCATTAATAAGGAACACAACTCAGAAATGACAATAAGTAATAATATAAATAAACCAGTACCTGACACATACTGAGTAATGAACGTGTGCTGAGACACTTTGATGGGCATTTTGACGTATTAGCTCATTTGATTCCCTATGAAGACAATAGTCTTAACTCCACATTTTAAATGAGAACACTGAAGCCAAGAAAGGTTATTTAATGTGCCCAAAGCTAGTAACTAAAAGAGTCTGAATTCGAAAGCAGAATCTTTAGGAGTGAAATCTGTTTGGTAAAAAAGAAATGTTGACTGAAGGATGTAAAGTGAGAATGTTCTCGAGTAAATAGGTTAATTACGGACTTCCTCCCTGTGGAAGTCTCCAACATTTAGGAGACAGGCCATGCCTTATAAATGGAAAGAAGAATGCAATTTATAGTCTATGATGTTGATATTTTATGTGACAGGACAATGTTACTGAGGAAACTCTCACGACATACTTATTATTTTTATGTGTTGACAGTGCTTAGAATATCTAGGATGTACCAGTCTTGACCACCTTTTCCTCTGCTCATTGTTTTAAGAAATCTGAAATAGTTAGAATGGGTCATCTGGGAGTGATCAATATTTCCTACAGGGCCGTAATGATTCTAGAGATCGTCTGATTCCATCTAGTTTTGAGAATGGGCATCCAAATACCATTTTTGTGGTGATGGTTAAGTAAGGCTTTCCATTTGTATTTTTTTATGTCCTCAAGTCTCACTTTGTTAGAGTAGGTACAGTCAATTCTCCAGTTTACCATGATTTGAGACATCTAGCGAGTGGATGACAAAGGATTAACTTCTATTTACTACCTGTTATGTGTGAGGCACAATATTAGACTCTTCACATACATTCTTTAATTTAATCGCACAAAAATCCTATAAATCAGATATTGTTCTGATTTTTCAGGTAAAGAAACTGATACTTAAACTGGTTAAGTAACTTGTCAATGGTCATACAGTTCTTGAGGGATGGAAGAAAGACTTGATCTTAGCTGACACTAAGTCTAGGATATTAGACTTGATATTTTGCTTATTTCATGTATCTCATTAGCTTCTGGAAGGGATATTATTTCACTTCTTTCTTTAATTTTTCTTTGATTTCTTTTGTCTCTCCCTTCCTTCCTTCCTTCCTTTCCTTCTTCCCTCCTTCTTCTATCTCTTTTTCTTTCTCTTTCCCTCCCTCCCTGCCTTTTCTTCCTTTTTTTCTTTTCCCTTTTTTGTTAAGTGAAAAGAGGAAAGAAAGACTGAGTACTTTTGACAGAAGCTTCTTGGATCCTTTCACTTTATTATATTTTCAGGCACCCTTTCAAATGAATATGTATTAAAATAGCAACTTGCACAAATGTCAGCTGATGTCATCTCTCTGTTTGCCATAATTTTTACAAGGAAAATTAAATTTGATTTGTTTTTGTTTTATTGAATTTTATAGAAGCCACTTCAAAGGATTTTGCCCAGTCTTCAAAATGGCCTTGTCTCAAGCCCAGGCCTGGTGAGTTTGACCTTGGAGGTATATTGTCTGTTATTGAATCAGTGTCTGCTAGAGCTGTCTGGGACTCTTAGAAATTGTTTTTAGAAAATGAGTCATAGACTCAGAAAATGAAGTCAGTTATTTAATTTTTAAAATGGGGATATTAATAACACCTACCTAATAAGTGGTTATGAGTATTAAATAAATTAATATTTGTAAAGCATTTTGAATTGTGACCAGCAAAAGATAAGAACCATAAGAGTGTTTGAAAAATAGATGTAATAATAGGTGTCTATAGCCAGAGAGTGAGAAAGGCACTGCGGTTTTCTGCATAAATATACCTGGGTTCCAAATCACTTGTATGACTTGGGGCAAATTTTCTAACTTCTTGGAAGTGCAGTTTGCTCAATCTTGAGAACATGTGTGATGTTTTGACTCCATAACATTATTGTGAGGGTTGAGTGAGATAACAAAGGCAAAGTGTAGGGTCCCTGCTAGGAGCCCGGCATGTGCGAACTAGCATTAGAGAAACTTTGTATTTATAATATAACTGTTTCTGTTAGGGTTTGGGGGTGGAATGTTTAATGTACTTTAGGCCAACTCAAGAAAATGTATATAACTTGAAAAAGAAACATTCCAGAGGTTACTACTTTACTAGCCAGCAGGAGGAAGGAAGAATTTCTTCTTGACTGGCAACAAGCAAGCTAAAGAGAGCCTGTCACAACTGAGCCAATGAAAAGCCACCTCACCTCAAACTCCCAGTTTCCTCTGATGGACTCTTTATAACTGCCCCTCTCAACTCTCCCTTCTCCTCTATAACAGAATTTTCCTTTCCTTCGGTTCTCTTGACTTGCCTCTGATTTGCCATAGATTATGTCTCAAATTGCGATTCTTTGTTGTACCTGAATAAACCTATTTTGCTGGTAAAATAACTGGCTGTTTTATTGTTTTAGGTCAATACTTGGGATTTTTTACATAGAAAACAATGCCACCTGTGAATAAAGATAAGCCTAAGAGGATGAGGACCGTGGAGCAAAGAAGAAATTAGGGTAGAAAAGATGAGATGAAGCCAGAAGTGAGGGGACTCCATTTTGCAGCGATAAAACTCTCTACTTTTTCCCCTTACTTTTAAGAATTTCTGGTACTTTAGTGTAAAAGTTTACAGCTTTCAAAGTACCTTGCCACACCTTATCTTATAGTGTGAAGAGAATAACCATAATATCAACGTTTTAATTTTTGGCGGGGAGAGGGCAGGATGTAGGGCCTAGATTCAGAATGCCCAAAGGTAGTGATAACAGAACAAAGAAAGGAAGCCCAATGTGTAAAAGTTCAGGGTCATTTCACATATACGCTATTTCACAATAGGATTATAAAGTCTCTGCGGGGAAGGGGTCATACTTTGTATTTGTTTTGTTTCCCATATTTTGCTCACTCAGTATCAGGCACCTGTTATGGCCAAGCACATGCACATTGATTTGAATGTCGTCTTAGTTTACACTGAAGTCTGTAAACAGTGCCAAGGTGGGTTAAGGACAATTTAATGTAGCAGAATAGGAAGACTCAAACTTGTGTTTTGTTTCCCATTGCTTTGTAGAAGTAGCTGTTCGTCCTTGGGGATAGAAGACTGACTCATGCATTTTCAGACTAACCTTATTCCCAGAAAAGATAAAACTGCTGCTATCTGTTGATTCTGGGACCTAAAATATTTTATGCATCCTAGTTAATCATTAAATTTCCTTGTTAAAGAAAAAATATGGAGAAAGACAAGTGGACAGTGGTCCTAAGGTTGAGAGTAAAGGGCTACTTCGCTTGGTCGGTTAGGAGATTAGGGGAGCTCTTCTGAGATCGGGAAGGATGATCGCACTTCTGATTTTCTTGAGTTAGTGAGAACTACCCCCAGTAGCATACAGGGAAAGGGGTCCTAAAAGAAGAGGAGTTCAGGGTCACAGCCAGGGAGCCACAGAGTGCCTCCAGGAAGGGCTGGTGACTCTGCAGCTCGTGCAAACGAGGAGAACCAGTGCAACAGATTGAGCAACGGCGATGACTATGACGGGCCAAAGAAAAGGCTCCGTCCTAATTTTTGAGTAATCCTGAGAGCTTCTAGCATGTTCCAAGGTCATACAAAATGACTCATTAGCGTAGTTAAGTGAGAGTTTGAAAGGACATAATTGATTTGCAAACATAGAGAAATAGGATTGTTCATGCACCTTGGCTGTCAAGGGGCAATTCATACCCATCACACCAGCTAAGTGCTGAGTATTCCAGGTACCATTTCTCTAAGAAATATGTATTTGTCTCCTGAGGAGGCCCATGGGAAAGCTTTTCACACCTAGCTGTCCTGTATAATTACCCAGAATATTTGCTAAAGGTACAGAATTAGGGGCTCCATCCCAGATGTACTGAGTTAGAATACTCGTGGTCAAATGGAACGGGGATACCTGTATTTTTCCTTTCTTGTCAGCCCTGCTCTGATCTGTGGACTGCTAGTTGAGAACTCCTGGTCAGGTGTTAAAACATGGGTTTTGGGTTCAGACAAGTCGGGGTTTACATTGAAGCTCAGCCACTAATTTTGGACAAGTTACCTAAATTCTATGAGCTACAGATTCTTATTTATACAATGGGGATAAAAATATCTACTCTTCAGGTATATGGGGAGATTAAACGGGATACTGTAGTTAGGGTTTTCACTTCAGTGCTTAGTACCATCATTCTATTTAGGGAGCCAAGTGTTCTTGGAATTTCTGAGTATCTAATCTAAAAGCATTCCTTCATCATAAAGCTGTCCATGGTCTCATCTGAAATTGTTCTAGGTTCTGACTGGCAGGTGAGAACACTGAGAATGACACATTTGAAATGACTATGTGTCCTAATCTCTGATCCACCAGAAGTCGTCTTGGAGATAACACAACTGAAGGTGATTAAAAGATTGCTTCTTCTGAGCCTGAATCTTTTCTGACAGGCTTACATGAAAAGTCTCCTTTGTGTTTTCCAGAAATTATACCATAGACAGATTAAGCCATTAATCAGGTCCAATGATTACAGATGGGTTGCTTCAGTGTTCAACGATGGTGGTTTTCTAAAATGGAAAGAATTTAAAGTTAAA
Organism: Neophocaena asiaeorientalis asiaeorientalis; assembly: GCF_003031525.2. Taxonomy (NCBI): domain Eukaryota; kingdom Metazoa; phylum Chordata; class Mammalia; order Artiodactyla; family Phocoenidae; genus Neophocaena; species Neophocaena asiaeorientalis. The sequence goes on from NW_020172779.1 coordinate 9,926,262, forward strand.
GGGCCTGGACTTGAGCCCCATCCTTCCTCCTTCTTTCCTTCCTCTCTTCCTCCTTTCCTTCCTTCCTTCCTTCTTTCAATTGTATGGATTTGTTAATTAAATTAAAACTACTGTCCTTAGCCTACTTTCTTTTTCTATAAAATGCAAATGACAACCCCTTCCTAAACTGTCACTCAAGAACTTCTACAAGGATTAAATGAGATAATGCCTCACTTTGTAAACTATAAATTTCTATGTAAGAATAAATAGAGTGTTTACGTTTCATGTTTATGTCTTAGGTGACTCTGGAATGAGAATGTGTAAGAAAAGAAAAAAAACCCATTTTTTCCATGTATTGATTGCTCGTTCATGAAATCACTTAACATGAAGCAAATATTACTTGAGAAGCTACAGTAGAACGTAGACTCTACTAAACCCTTGCACTTGTACTATTTCATTTAATTTTACATCAGGCTTGAATGGTAGTTATTATCTTCATTGAGAAATTTGAGATCCAAAAAAAGATGAGTAATTAGACCAAGGTCACACAGCTAGTGGTGAGATTGAGATGCTAGCCTGGGTCTGTCTGATCTTAATGAGACCAGGCAGTACATGGACTTGAGGAAAGTGATTTTTAAGGTGTTAAAACCTTGAGGTGCTTTTTTAAGAGTCTCAGCAAGATCCCTTACTGAAGAATAAGAATTTTTTTGTCTCTCATCACCTCTGCAAATTTGCATCTGGTAAAATCAGATATTTCTTAACCCTTGCCCTAAACCGATGAAGTCATACAGACCTGGTTTAAACTTATGTTTGAAAAGCTGATAATTCAGATTCCTCTGTCAGTTACAGCCCACCCACCAGTCACGAAGTAGAACAAAATGTGGAGTGAGATTTGGTGAAGAGGGTGACAAAGACACCTGTGAGACTGGGGCAACCGCTAATGATTCAGTCAGTTTCTATCATTTTCAGAATATCAGGGCCAGAAGCAGCTAGATTTTTAAGGCAAGCATCACAGGATAATTGTGTCATCATAAATAATTGTCACACTAAAGTCCTAGGAGGGTGAAATTCAAAATGACAACTTGGGCCCCAACCATGACCTGCATAGTTTCAAAGTCCAGGTCACTCTTTTTCTTTTCTTCTTGTCTCATGGTAGGACACACATCTCATGGTAGGAGAATGTGGGAGGAGGTTCTCCCATGAAGTCATGTCGATCCGCCCTGCATCTGCCCTGAATTTCCACTCTCACTGCTCCACTTGGGTCATTATACCTATCACAGCTGCTTCTCTTCTTCTAAGCTCTTGGCTTCAGCACCCTCTGGGCTTTTGACAGTAACAGTGTTATAGCTTCTCTAAGTGGGGTCTACAGGGTTCCTACTTCCAAGGTTCTGCCTCCTTTTCATCATCACTTAATGAATTGCTGGATGAATCCATTCATCCAAAATCCCATTGGGTCTAAGAGAACCATGCTGGGTTCTTGGAATTATAAGATGGAGGGAAATAAAGTGAAGCAATGGAGTCCATCATTTATTTTTATCCAGTAGATTGCACCTACTGAAGAGGGTTCCATGGCATTTCTGTTTCAGTCCCAAGATTTTGTCACCCTTTGGTTTATATGTAAACAGCCACAGAGGCTTGCTTGTGATTACTTCAAAAAAACTCCATACTGCACCCAGAAGCATTGTTTCCTATTCTAAACTTTTAGGTTCCATAAAAGTCACTTGGCTCTCATAAATGATGAAACAGAAAAGTGACATAGGTTTTGGAATGAGTTCTCACACAAGCAGGGCCAGCTTCATGGGCGTCTAGCCTGTGCAGTAGCCCACAACCCATGTTTAGAGGGTCCTGTGCTTGGCTTAATGCTCTACAGTGTTTGTCTTGAAATTCTTAATAATTTTTTGACTAAAGAGGACTTGCATCTTCATTTTGAACCAGCCCCTGCAAATTAGGTAGCTGATCCTTCTTTTAAGCTTATGACTAGTTATGTTTCTTAAGGTCTCTGAACCTCAATTTTCTTACCTGTAAATCAGGAACAGTGTAGTTATACATATCTCGGAGTGTTCTTGAGCAGAATAAATCAGATATGATGGCAAATTGTCTAACAAAGCTTTTGCACATGCATAGTCATCAATAAATCTTAACTTCTTTGCATTTAACCCAAGAGGGAAACATCCTCATTAACACCATATTAAGTCAACACTAGGACATTGGTTGTATGTGTGCAAGGTTTAGTTTTGTGCTGGAGAAGATGATTATTTATATTTTGCTGTTGTGAGATTAGTTTAAATAAGAAGTAAAAATGTTCCCTTTTCACCCAAAGGCTACTTGTTTGAATCAATGTGCAGACTTGGTAAGCAGAGTGGTGAGGAAAACACTGCAACAGAGGCAAAGGCTAAGAAAACAGTCAGTTCTCATTATGGCCAAGCCAATACCAGGAGCACTTATACTGCTCAGAGAAACACGGAGCTTGATCAGCTATGGTTGCTAGCCAAGGGTAAGGTGAGTGGTCAGAAAAAGAAATGTAAATACGAGTAAAGAATACAGGAACTAAGGTTTAATGACATTTTAAAAACTTTGTGTCTAGTGCTGATCTAGCTGGTTCAAATGCATTATTTTGTTTAATCTTCCTAAAAACCCCATGAGGTAGATAACATCAGTAGTATCTTATAGATGAGGAAACTAAGCTCACAGAGTATTTACTGTTCTAGAGAACAGCCTAGAATTGGTAGTATTGGGAGTTCATATTATTTAAAGACAGAGATAAGTGGGGCAATGAAGATTATCTGGTAGCAAATGGATTTCATCTCATGACATAACTAATTTTTTGGTAGGGCTGTGTTAAGAAAGATTCTGAGACTCCAACTGCACTGGGAGGTACAGAGTGTCTTGATCAATTAGCAATGTCTGCCTTGTTGAGACTCTATCTGCACTGGGAGGTACAGAGTGTCTTGATCAATTAGCAGTGTCTGCCTTGGGCTTTAGAAAAGTGGTGGTGGCATGTAAGGCAGAGATTTGCCATCTTTGATCTAGTCTCCTCATTTCACAGACTTAGTCATTTTACTTCATGACTAAGAAGTTACTATAGTTACAATTTATAGTGTGAACTACTGGCTGAGCCTGCTTTTAATCCTGAAGTCACTGATGCTTAGAGCAAGTCTGTTTCACTGACCAGGCAATTGAACAACCAAAAAAAGTAATATAAAACAAAAAGGAATAAATGTATTGGCATTTCAAGCATTAATAGGAAAAGTATTAGTGCTTAGAGGGTTCTTTCTAAGATCAATAAAATCAAAATGTAGACAGTGCTTCAGACTTTTGTATGCATCAATAGCCCCTAGAAGGCTTTAAAAACACAGATTGCTGGACCCAACCTGCAGAATTTCTGATTCAGCAAGTTTCTGGGGTGTGGCCTGAGAGTCTGCATTTCTAGCAAGTTCTCCAATGATGCTCTGGTATGGGACTATGCTTTGAGGGCTTCCTATTAGTAAGTTTTCCTTGACCATTGATCTGATTCCTCTTAAAATAAAATTAGTTATTCAACCATGTATTTTATATTTTTTTTATAAATCTGGGAGACTCAGCCTGCCACCTACATGGGATTTGTTAATAAGTTCTGAAAATCATCTCAAGATTTTAAGATTTAGTGGTTGTTTCAGCAGCATGTATACTAAAATTGAAACAATACAGAGAAGACTCGCATGGCCCCTTCACAAGGATGACATGTGAATTCATGAAGCTTTCCATATTTTTTGGAATCTCTTGTGTGCTGTTGGTAGGAATGAAAAGTGATACAGCCACTATGGAAAACAGAATGGAGATTCCTCAAAAATTAAAAATAGAAATACCATACGATCCAGGAATCCCATTTCTGGGTGTATAGCCAAGAGAATTCAACATAGGATCTCAAAGAGTTATTTGCATACTCAAGTTCATTGCAGCATTACTCACAATATCTAAGAGGTAGAAGCAACCCAAATATCCATGGACAGATGAATGGAGAAGGAAAATGTGGTATATACATGCAATGGAATATTATTCAGCTTGAAAAGAAATGGAAATCCTGTCACATGTTACAACATGGATAAACCTTGAGGACATTATGCTAAGTGAAATAAGCCAGTCACACAGAGATAAAGGCTGTATGATTCCACTTACATGAGGTATCTAAAGTAGTCCAACTCACAGAAACAGAATAAAATGGTCGTTGCCAGGGGCTGAAAGAGGGGGAAATAGGGAATTGGCGTTCAATTGGCATAGAGTTTCAGTTTCGCAAGCTGAAGCTCTAGAGAAGGCAATGTGAATATACTTAACACTACTGAACTGTACTCTTAAAAATAGTTAAGATGGGGCTTCCCTGGTGGCGCAGTGGTTGAGAGTCCGCCTGCTGATGCAGGGGACACGGGCTCGTGCCCCGGTCCAGGAAGATCCCACGTGCTGCGGAGCGTCTGGGCCCGTGAGCCATGGCCGCTAAGCCTGCGCGTCCAGAGCCTGTGCTCCGCAACGGGAGAGACCACAACAGTGAGAGGCCCGCGTACCGCAAAAAAAAAAAGTTAAGATGGTAAATTTTATATGTGTTTTTTACCATGATTAAAGAAAAATTGCTAATTTAAAGATAACAGTAATCCTTGGTTGGTGAGGCATCTAGAGAGAAGTGGAGAAGTAGCTCTTTGTGGCTACTCAAATGTGAGCTGGGGACTTATCCTGTTTCCAGTGTTAGCAAGATTTCCCCTACCTGTGGGCCTATGGATTCCTAACCTCTCATATAAGACTCCTTAAAGCACTCGTGCTTGGGTCCAATCCAGAGATTCTAATTTGGTCTGTAATGTGACCTGGATGGTAGGATTTTTGAAAGATCCCCAGATGGTTTGAATTGTAGCCAGAGCTACAAAGCATTGTTTGGATCAGTGATTCATAAATTATGAAAGGTTAAAAAGATTCTCTTTGGGGTTTGTCAAACTCTATATGCTCAGTTCTCCTCTCTCCTCTTCCTCACAGCCCAGGTAATTCTGGTTATCGTCCCCCTCCCCTACCAACTGGAGAAATATAGCATTAGATGATTTCTAATGCCTCTTTCAGATAAAATACATCCATGATTACCCTTTTCTATGGTAGGATTCTTCTGTCAATGAATTGGGCTGGATCTTATACGAAGACATTCTTTTTTTCAAACCTCAGTTATAGGGAGTTGAGTTTATCATCAACTGGGTTTGCACATGGTCAAGATTTCTATTAATATTGGTGGAACAGTCTTAGTTTTGGCTGTGTGTGTACACAAAGCCCACCCATCCTTTTAAATCCTCCTCAGTCAAACTGCACAGTTAAAGCATAGCATTTAGGCTTAAAATCAAACTGTTGAACTATAACAAAATTCCAATTTTTTGCTTGTACATTGTTTGACAGGCTATGAATAGCTTAGAAGATGATCTGAAGAATGAAGGGATAATGTTTCAGTGAGTTAACATCTGTGTGGAGGGATTAGGTCCTGCCAAGGGCGATTTCCTAGGCTCCCTACAAATCAGTGTCATAAAATCAGAGGGTACCCAGACAATCCTAAGGAATTGTAACTGTATTATTAGGGTGTGCCCATTACCAAAAAGATCCCAAATGGAAACAACTCCTCACATATTCAGCCATTTGTAAGCCAGTTTAGGTACTTGTGAAATCAGAAATTTGCCAGCATAGGAAACGGGACTTGCCAACTCAATGCTGTTTAATATTAATTAAACTTAATATAGCTCAGTTATCTGTTTTTCAGATATTCCCAAACAGAATACCAGAGAAAAAGAAATAACACTGCATTCATAGTAAATGTATATTTAAATTATATAATCATAAATGTATTCATAATTATATATGCATATTATGTAATGTGAATTATCATATATTCTAGATTTCTGAATATTTCTAGAGTAACTGAATAGGAGGAATAGATATGCCAAATTAATAATTTCCATAAGATTGGTTACCTGGGAAAGTTAACATGAGAATACATTGATGCAGGTGTTGTTTATACAAATACATGTTTTTCTACACTGTGAAGAAGGCCAAAATACTGCTATGTGACCTGCCTGATTAGCATTCAGGAGTAGGAGGGATTAAAGCTGCCTAGAATTTTATGCGACGACATCACGAGGAAATAACTACCCAGCTGTGTTTTCAAACATGTCTAAGAGTGACCAATACCATTGCTACAGAGATATTACCTTGGAAAGGTGTCCAGTAACACATGAAGGACAAAAGATGATAGCAATCTTGGTGATTATTCAGTGCGTCCAAATTTTGATGGGTTTCCCTTTGTGAAGATGATTATATATATAATGGAACTATCACTGTCCCTTCCTCATCTGGTATAAGAATGTAATACGTAACACAGGGCAAGAAACATCCAATTTCTACTGAACAACCCAATTTATATTACAGTTAGTCTTTGGAATATTTAGATGTTAAGCATTACTGAAATGTATGAAATTAAATTAGCGTTCCCAGCATCAGCACTAATGTAGCAGACACTGACACTGGTTGTACACATAGGGAAGAGTAGAAGAAATCAAGGCTACAGGGGCAGAGAACCCAGGTTCAGGGTCCTAGTCATGCTCTGAAACTATTCCAACCAAGATGGAATAACAAGGGCTATGTTAACTCTCCTGCAGGAACACTAAAAAACTGGACACAACATATGAAAAACGATTTTTAAGACATTGAACATCAGACAACAAAGCCCAATAATCCCTGAGAGATAGGAAACAAATGAGGTGAGTCCTACAATTATCCCAGAATATTGCTTTAGAGAGTTTCCAGGTTATGTTACTGGCAGAAGGGGCCCAAGCTAAGCCTGTTAGTCTCCCCTGTGTTGGGGAAATGGACTTGGGGGCCCAAGAAAGCCAAAGTGGCTGGAGCTTGCAAAGTAAAGTACTGGAGAGAGAAAACATACAGAAAGAACTCCAAAAAACTGCAGAGGGCACCTTCTTTAGTCTCCAACTGAGTTCTGACCAGTGCATGCAGGTGAAAAAACTACACAAGGGGGGGTTTCCCTGGTGGCGCAGTGGTTGAGAGTCTGACTGCTGATGCAGGGGACACGGGTTCGTGCCCCTGTCCGGGAAGATCCCACATGCCACAGAGCGGCTGGGCCCCTGAGCCTGCGCGTCCAGAGCCTGTGCTCCGCAACGGGAGAGGCCACGACAGCGAGAGGCCCGCGTACCGCAAAAAAAAAAAAAAAAAAAAAAAGCTACACAAGGGCAGAGAAAAATGCAACATCAATTCTTGATAAAAACTCTCAGCAAACTAGGAATAAGGAAATTTAACCTGATAAAGAACATCTATGTGAAAAAAGATCTTACAGTTAACATTATACTTAATGGCGAAAGACAGAATTATTTCCCCTTAAGATCAGAGCCAAGACAGGGATATCTGCTCCTATCATTTCTATTCAACATTATACTAGCAGTCCTAGCTGGTGCAGTTAGGCAAGAAAAACAAAAATAATTGCATCCAGATTGGAAAGGATGAAGTAAACTTGTCTTTACGTGTAGGTGGCCTTATTGCCTACGTAGAAAACTTGATGGAATTTACCAAAAAAATGAGAACCAATAAATGAGTTTAGAAAAGTTTTGGGATACAAGATTGACATATAAAACTAAATTGTATTTAAATATATTAGCAATGAATATTTGGAAGTTGCAATAAAGGTCATTTACAGTAGCAAAAAATTAGAAAATACTTAGGGATAAACCTAACAATGCACAGGGTAAAACCTGTACATTGAAAACTATAAAATATTGCTGAGGTAAATTTAAAAAGACCTGAGTAAATGAAGAGATATACCTTGTCCACGTGTTGGAAGATTCCAACTGTTAAGATGCCAAATATCCCCAAACTGATCTAAAGATTCAACACAACCCCAATCAAAATTCCAGCAGGCTTTTTGGTAGAAATAAGCAAGCTGGTTTTAAAGTTCTTATGGAAATGCAAAAGGATCCAACTCTAGCCAACAACAGCAACAAACTTTGGAAATGAAGAACAAAGTCAGAGGGCTAACACTACCTGATAGGTAGACAAAACTTGGCTAGCTCAAAATTATGCCCTGAGGCAGACAATTAGGAATCTCATGATGCTGTACTAAATCATTGTTTTCCTATTTAGCAAATGACTGGCTTGATGAGCTAAACACTGTGCTGGAAGTATATGTATTACGACTTAGTTGCCAGATTATACAAAGGAAGAACTGAAAAATGAAGTACGGAGCACTAAGAGTAGGGATCAAAGAACTTGTGTTCTAACAGCTCATATTTCTTACTGCATACAGATGGAGAAACAGTATTTACCTGCTTTCTTTCCTTCGTTGTGAGGATTAAAGCACGTAAATATGTTTAAAAAGCACAAAACACTATGCAACTCTGGAATTGTTAGCACGTGAATGCAGATCTGTCATAATGTGTATTTGGGAAGGGGGAGACACCCAATTATTGTCCATTCTGGGGAAAAAGTGCCCAAAAGATCCCCAAAGCCTGCACCACCTGTAGGGTGCAAAAGCTCAGTGCTCAACCCCACATCTCATGGGGTTGGACGTTAATTTAGAGGAGCAGCATGTGGGTAAAATGGAAGTATAATCCAGGTACGTACTAATTAATACAATTAGACAGGACTTTCTACTAGCTCAGTAGATATTGGGCTTTACGGGTGAGTGGTGAGGATTAAATGAGAAAAAAGTACATGCAGAGCATGACGTACAAAGTCTGGCACTTAATTTAGGAATTTTATAATGTTAGTCAGAAATATCCATGGCTTTCAAACAAACCTCCCAAAATGATGTTAAAATTTAGGAGAGCAAAAGCATTCCTTTCTGTGAGGAATAATGTAAGCCAAGCACTTTGTTCCGTTTCCGTTATTACCATGGTTACCTGGAAGCTCAGAACCAATTATGAAACAGTTCTAACAATTCTAAAATACTTATCAATTTTTTATCTGATTTACTGGCCGTTGATGCTAGTTTTCTGTTCCAATTAACTTTCTCTAAAATGCCTACTCCTTTTGGGGAAGAGGGAGAGAGAAGGAAAATGAATGAATGAATGAATGAATAAAGAAACTATATATATGTATATACATATCTATTCACATTCATTCAATAAACACATATGAACTACTGCAGCAGACCCTATGTAAACCCTGGCTGAAAACTAGCCTCATTATATTATAATTAAATCCCAGCATCTGTGAATGTGTGTGTGTGTGTGTGTGTGTGTGTCTATCTTTTATGTCTGTGTCTACCCTGACTCTATTGAAATAATCTCATCCTTTAGGGACTTTGAGTTAAAGGAAAATCCATCCTTTTTTGGCCAAGGGAGGATGAGGCGTTAATTAAATTCCCCGTAGGCGTCTTTCGTGATGCAGTAATACTAAATCCAGAGATAAGTTGTCTTGGCAACTGCTTTGGCAACTGTTACTCGCCTGCTTTTTAGGCTTGTGAATAAAGATGTTTGAGAACGTAAATCACCAGCTGAGGTCTAACAGATTTTATTCTCGCTCTTCCAAAGAAGCTGGACACTAATTGATAATACAGCACACTTTCATTTATGTTTGAATAATAAAGCAATGCTCATAGCTCAGTCCTTGGATGATTACATATATTACTCATGCTTTCAAAATGTAATAAAGATACATACTTAATATCAGTTCTCCAATTAAAGTTTATGACCAAGCTCGGTGACGGTTATAGTTTTTGGCAGAGATTTTTAATTTTCTTCAAATGCTTTCTTGGGATTCACAAAGCAGCTTCAAGCATAAACATGTTTAGCTTGGGGGAATGGGAGGGGTAGAAATCAACACACATGCACATGAAGACGACAACTATATGCAAAATTTTAAATAATTCTATTTTTCAAAATAATTTCTTTTTAATTAAAAAAGCCTTTTAAGGCTCCACATGTACTGGAGAAATGGGCTACTGAGTAAATTGGCTGACTATCAAATTTTTGGCTGGCTAATATGCACTGACGTCCTTCCCTAGCACTAAAATAATATATATGCCCATAAAACCACTTTTTTTTTTTTTTTTTTTTTTTGGGGTCTCGGGATCCGGATGCACAGGCTCAGCGGCCATGGCTCACGGGCCCAGCCACTCAGCGGCATGTGGGATCTTCCCAGACCGGGGCACGAACCCGTGTCCCCTGCATCGGCAGGTGGACTCTCAACCACTGCGCCACCAGGGAAGCCCTCATAAAACCACTTTTACTAGATAATAAATTAATCCTCACTTGGAGAGGCTTTACAATGAATACTTTATAGAAATCTTGAGTATTCAATAATTATGCAGAATTGAAAGGTGTCAAAGATCACTTGGTCCAATTCCTTTCCTTTACAGAAGACGATACTGAAATTCACAGAAACCATAAATGTGCTGAGGCTACTGGAACTATGAGCCAGCCACGAGTTCCCAAACATTTCGCCAAAGCAATACAGAGGGTCCTGCTCCTGTGGTCTTCCCTGCACTTATTTCTGGCTAAAACAACCCTTTCATGATATTTTTTTCTTCTCATAGAGGCAGCATGGTATGATTTAAAAGTTTGGATTTCTGAGTCATATAGATCAGGGTTCAAATTCAGATTACTTACCTCTAAAAAAAAAAAAACTCTAGCCTCCATAAGCTTGATTCTTATGTAATTCTTGTGGTCAGGTAGCAGCTGCCCCAGCTACAGAATATATGGAGGGATTCTACAACCTGGAAATGATGAAGGTGACAAAGGAAATTTGTGAGAGGCTGATCCCACTCTGCCATGGGAACTTCACATAGTGTATCACACATGGTTAGAGTAAATTAGCTCTACAGAACAAAGCGTGTTTCAATATCAGTCTCCATTTAGTGCCCACGGGTGAACAGTTCTCATTCGGGGTTGCTAAGGAAGAGGCCTTGGACTTGTCATGTCTGAATGTTTTTCTCTGTGACCCATCCTGTCCTTTCCCCATATAGGTTTAGTCTGCAACAAAATATCTGCTTCTTGGTTCTTTATATGTCAAAGCCAAGAAGGACTGCAAGATAATATAGCACAATGTGCTCGGCTTTTTTTTTTTTTTTTAAGCCTGTCACTTCTGAAGCAGGTGATAAGGTCTTCTGTAAGAGTCACTCACTAGGGCAGTGCTGTCCAACAGAAATTTCTGTGACAATGCAAATGTTCTCTGTGTACACTGACCAATATGGTAGGCACTAAACTTACGGGGCTATTGAGCACTTGAAATAGGGCTAACGTGATGGAATAGCTGAATATTTTATTTTGCTTAATTTAGTTAATGTAAACTTTAAGTTGAAATGGCCACATGTGAGACTTTAAGTTGAAATGGCCACATGTGAGTAGAGGCTACCATACTGGACAGACTGGTCTAGAGGTTGGATGAATAGATATTGGTAGCCTGTCTCTCTATCTCTCCTCCTTCTCTTTCCTCCCTTTCTTCCCACTTTCCTCAACTTCTTCTACAAGTTTTTTGGGTTTGTTTTTCTTTTTCTCTATACATGATAAAGTAACCCAGGCCAAATAGGGCTTCTCCCAAGGAAACATATTTGCTTTTTAATAGAGTCCTTTTGGGGACAACGTTTAAACTGGAAAAAAAATAAGAATGTCAGGCTTTGTAGAATTCTGGTAGGGAAGTCCTTTGCAGTTAAGGAGGTTTGTGCTTATCCTGTGCTCTTCAAACTACCACTTATAGGTAAGTATCTACTCTGCCAGTTTAGAACAGAAGGCATAGTTGAGCATCTTTTGCATTGCTGACATTGACGTTTCCTGATATGCTGTAGCGATGTCTTATTCCCTTTAAAATTACCTGATAATGAATTGAATACCAATAGCTTTCACTATTCTAAGTCATTAAGTCAAGACTCCATTCTTAAAACAGTAATGATTTCAGTTTTAAAGACTTTGCTCATCTATCTCTAGTCCTCCCATTCCCACGTGTTGTGTAAATATAGATCCTACTCAGGTACTTCCTTCCTTCTACTAGATACTGGACGGAACAAAAGTAACAAGATTAATACAAGCATTTATATTCAAAGATGGAAGACAGACAAAGCATTTCATAGGTAGCCCTTAGGAAGTTTTCCTAGTTTCAACAGAAATTTTCCTCTTCAATATCTCGCGTCTAGTGTCTGGCCTGGAGACGTTCTGGGAGGTCTTTGTTTCTCAGCTTCTGAAATCAACAGTGATTTCTGAGTGCATGACCTGTGGTAACTGATGCCCAGTTTCTTCTTTCTAGATACCAGCTGACTCATGACCCAGTCAGGCAGAAATCAAAAAACAGAGCCTTCTTGGTAGCTGAGTACCAGGCTGCTTTCTAAAGCTGTTATTCCAATAAATTATTTCCTAAAACTGGGTCCAAATGTGAAATTTAACCCACTATGAAGACTGCACTGATCCATTTAGCAAAGTTCCCAACTCCTCTTAGCTGCCTAAAATATCCTTTTATATTTTATTCTAATGATGTGACTGGTTTGTTTTTTGAACCCTTATAAAATCCTGGACATCTAGAGTGGTGCAGAGCCCAAGTAATTTGTACCCCACTCATTAGCAAAGTGATCAATTAGCCAAACATTCTACAAAAATCATAGGATAAGGGAAACTCTTCTTCATTTAATATTTTGGTGCTTCCCATTTTAGGACCTCTGTATGGGTACATTCTTTAATTTAACAGCAATAAGAATTATTAGTAAGTTGTCATTCTCATTCTTACCCATAGATGAGGAAACTGAAGTTTAGGGCGTTAAAGAAAATTCTGCAAGATTTTGCAGTTCACAGTGGAAGAGTTGACGCACAAACCCAGGTCTGTATGTCCACAGGGACAGCTTTTCCACTTCGCATACATTTAATCTGCTTGAAAAATCAGGCTGGTGTGCAGAATATAATTCATATTACATATTAAGATTCCAGGTGCCTTTACCAGGGAGTCTTATCTATTCATTACAGCAGGTCTGATAGGACTTCAAAATATAGATGTTTGTCTGAATTAGTTTGTGTCTTTGAAGAAAATGCATTTCCTTAATAGTATTACAAAGCATAATTTTTCATGAAGTAGAAGTTTCTATCATCCAACTACTCCTCTTTATGAGGTTTTAAAAAATGTGTGGGTATGTGTGTTTTGTTTCCCACAAACACACACTTTAGTCCAATCTTGAAATTAAAATTTTTCCCCTGAACTTTTTCTTTTATGATAAAAAGAAATCTCATTCTCAGGAGATATTGGCTTAACAAGTTGGTTTCCAGTTTAAATTCATCTAGTAGTTAGCCATGCAACTTTGACAAAGACAGTTAACTCCTGGAGCCTCAGTCTCTTTACCTGTGAAATGGGAATTATGGCCATATTGCTGTCCTACTTTTCTTCCTCATGGAAATAAAGGTTTATAATGGGTTTGACACAGCCGATACTTTCCCCCTGGAAATGAATCCTGGTTTCTTATTGAGTACATTGTCCTCTCTTGACCTCTGTCACCTGTTATTCAACAGTGATAGACAAATTACCTGCTCTATATAACCTCTATATCATGCCTGGTGTTAATATCTACAGCATTCTCTTCATCATGGAGCATCCAGAACCCTCTCCTCCTTATTTAATTTTCTAGAAATATCAGAATATATACCACTAGGATTCTGCATGTAATCTGAGAAAGAGAAAACCTTACGGAAGTCTGAGTTGTGCCAGCTTTCAGGAAGCTGCTGTAACGGTCACTTAAGACTGACCACAAGGTGGCAGCCTCCCAGAACATTAGGGCCAAGCAGAAGTCCAGAGCAATTGCCTTGGTGGCTGATCTTGCATTCACAGCTCAGCCATAGCGAGGTCAATGTCTGCCAAGGTGTAGCTGCCAAGAAAGAGGTCCATCAGGCAAAAGTCTAGAAAACCACTTCTTGACAGTATTTTCAAAAAAGCAGTAATGACACCACTCTTCCATTTTAGAGTGCCATAGGCTTTCAGAATGCTTTATTCCACTTAAGAATCTAAATTCTACGGTAGTTAAAAGAGGGAAGGTGATGTCTTCCTTATGTTTTCCTATTGCTTTAAGTCATTATTTCTCAACCTTGACTGTACATTAGAATATCCTGGGGAACTTTTAAATCAATCTGTGGGGCAGTGTCCCAGAGCCTGATTTTTAAAAGCACCCCAGGTAGCTGTAAAGTGCACTCAGATTTGGAAACCATCTTTTCAAGTCCTCTCAATTTATTCATTCATTCACTCACCATTTATTGCATACTTTTTCACGTCAGCTTTCAGCAAGGTGATGGTGATGATGTAAAGTGAGATTCTACAATTGCCCTCAAAGACCATGCAAGTTAGTAATTCAATTCCATGGAATTCAATTCAGCAAACATTTATCAAGTTCCTACTACGACAGATACTATGCTGGATACAGAGGAGGCTGAGATGACAGCAATTCCTGCTGTTCAGCATTTGCATTCAAGTGGGAAGTGTGTACAAATAATTATATGAGGCAGAGTTTGGTGTTATTAATGTCTCACCTTTCTATAACATTTCACAGGAACACAAAGCCTTTTCATCCACCCATATAACTTGAAGCTCATTCAATAATTCTTGAGACTGGTAAGCAACTAGCTAACATTATCTGAAGTTCAAAGAGGAGACTGACATGCTTTGCCAATAAGACGCAGAGTAAGTCCTGAAACCCACATCTATGGATTCCGAGGTCAGTGCTCACTGCAACATTCCATGCTATTTTGTGGGGCTCAGCAAAGAGTGTTGATTTTCACTGCAAGAGTAAAGGTATTTGTCCAAGGATGTATTTGTGCATTTGTCTGGGGAATTTTGTTTCCTGCAGAGTAAACAGAGGACCATTTCTGTCCATTTATTTTCTGGGCTTCTTCCTCTGCCAAGTCAGGGGCCTCATCTGATGCTGTTTTCAGGCTCATATCTTTTTATAAATGATCTCCTACTTTCACCAAATTTCTGATCTCTAAAATTGTCCTGGATGTCTATTGTCTTGAAGGGAAAACTGAAAATATTTAGTTCCACCAGCAGATCTGCTTGTCACAAGCTTCTGTCAATCACAGAACGGTTTAATTAGGTTACTGAAAATTAGTCCAAATGTATATAAAGGAGAAGCCAGACAAGTCTCATTTGCAGAGATCTCCATTCTGTTAGCTAATAAAGTGTTAAGCCAAATGCCATCTGGATTGGGACTGGCACATAAGGTAGTGGTTGAAGAACATGTGTTAGGAATTAACCTTATGGCTCATTTGGGGAGTTGACTCTTAAGGGAATGAGGTGTGGGTGAATACCCTCTTCACCTGCAGAATCAGAATGATACTAGCATCCTTCAGGGTCAATAAACAATATTCCCAGGGTCATTGTTTCATTTTTCTGTAAAAGCAAAGAATCCACTAAGTGGATTCCCAGAGGACCCATGGCCTTTTCATTGCACAGAAGACTTTGTTACTGAAAATTCCACTGTGAGATTTTGGAATTAGCTATCCCTTCTTTAAAGGCTTGGCACTGTTCGCGTTGTTGAGATTTAGATGCCATAGCCTAAGAGAAATACTAAAAAAATGAGTACATTAAGACATTCATGTGATGCGGAATCTGAACATCATTTTCAGAGAGGAACAGTTGATGAGCTGTAAAGTTTTAGGCTGAAGAAGCAAAGACCCAGAAATGCAAATGGACGCATGAGAAATCTTCAAACATGCAGACATCTATTTGCAGAAGTGGGGCTGCGTTCAGTCTCTCTAGCTCAAGAGGGAAGGACAACGACCAGGGGTGGAAGTGACAAAGGGGCAAATTTCAAATTACCCTGTTATGGAAGAACATTAAAATTATTAAGCAGTAGAAGCAGTTGCTTCATAAACCCCCTCTTTTCAGAGATGTTCAAGAGCACTGTGTTAGGAATGTGGAAGTAGGGATTTCTCAGTTGGGTAAGAAGTTGGTTTTAATGAACTTTTCTGGGAATGTTAACAGTTCTGGATATCCACCTGAAGTTTAATCCTCATGTCCTAATTATGCTCATCATACCGTCTACGTCACTGAACTTTGCTCTCTCAGGTGGGGGAAAACAGTTCACTGATATCAAAAATTAGCCGTGAATGTGAAGTGGACAGGTAATCCATTACCCACACTTCTGGGCATAGAGGAAACTCAACAAGTCACTGTTAAATGAGTATATGAGCACGAGTTATGCCACCAGGAAGGATTAAAGGGAGAGGACTCTGGTAGGGTTGCCCCGGTTCACAAGTACTGACAGGACTGACACGGACCTTTGGTGAGAGAAAATGCTGAGACTAAGCTGTGGGGTGCTGAGTTCCAGGGCACAGACCTAGTCACGGCTCCTGCCGTCTGGAAGCTCCCCACTGAGATGTTCATATCTCTTGGGTTTTCATCATAGTGCATCTGCAAGTTTCACTTAAGGAAACAAAGACTCAGAAGTGGGAGTGGAAGTGTGGGAAAGACCTGTTGGTTGGAAAGGGGTTACACTGACTCTGCCCAGCTCCAGAAGAAGACAATGACCAAAGGTGGACATTTCAAGGGGACCAGGTTTCCGTATAATCACTCGGTGGAAGAACTTTAAAGCTATTGGACAGTGGAAGCAGCTGCTTCGCAAAGCTTCCTGTTTGTAGTAATGTTTAAAAACAGCTTATCACTTCATGGAAGAGGGTTCATCAAAATTTGTTTACTACTGAGGTGAGAATTTAGATTAAATGAACTCTTACATTGGGTAGGAAGTTGGATAAAATGTGTTTTCCTGAGACTTCAAGAACTGCAACATACTTTGTTCCTTCATTCAACATGGCCTGAAAAAGAAGAGTCTCCCAGTCCACACATATCTAAGGATCCTTATTCCATTGTTTATACCCAAAGTGTTTGTCTATACTATCACTTCAGCTGAGAGCAGTGTTTTATTTATGTCTGAATCTGTAGCACAGAAGACACTGCCTTCTATAGAGTAGATTTGCAATAAATGTTTGTTGAGCAAATGGCAAATTAACTTTGTTGATTTTAGGATTTGAACATGGACTGAATTTATTTTGTGTACTAAATATGCCTACTTGGAATGAATATCACTGGTTAATATTTCTCAAGCTCTTGTTATTGTCCAGGTGCCAGGCTTAATGCCTACATGCATTGTCTCATTCAAACCCTACAAACAAATCTATTGAAAAAATCATGCAGGGAATTCCCTGGTGGTCCGGTGGTTAAGACTCTGTGCTTTCACTGCTGAGGTCCTGGGTTCCATCCCTGGTCAGGAAACTAAGATCCCGCAAGCCGCAAGGTGTGGGCAAAAAAAAAAGGCTGAAAGTTAAAAAAAAATCATGAAGATGCGATCATCACACTGATCACACTCTTTTTACTAATGAGGAAACTGAGGCACAGAGAGGCTAAGTAGCTCCCCAATGGTTCACAGAGAGTAATTAGATGATGCAGCATTGAAATTTAGGTTGTGTGACTTCCAAGCCAGCATGGTTCAACAGAGTACACCACCTCCAGCGAAGGAGTGATCATTATCAATCATTAATATGGCAGTGTGTGTTTAAAACATAGCTAACAATTATTGAATGCTTTCTACATGTGAGGCACTAAGTATCTGCTCACTTAATCCTCAAAGCAGCCTCGTAATGTAGGTACTATTATTGTGCTCACTTTGTAGATAAGGCACAGGATCTAGAATTTTTGGATCTAACTTTATCAAACCCTAAAGCTTATC
Organism: Neophocaena asiaeorientalis asiaeorientalis; assembly: GCF_003031525.2. Classification (NCBI taxonomy): domain Eukaryota; kingdom Metazoa; phylum Chordata; class Mammalia; order Artiodactyla; family Phocoenidae; genus Neophocaena; species Neophocaena asiaeorientalis. The sequence goes on from NW_020172779.1 coordinate 9,943,924, forward strand.
TTCTCAATATTGTGTGGTCTTATTTCCTCTTTTGTGATACTGAAGAGACAAATAATACATCATCTTCCAGGAAGTGTATGTGTTTCTCTAAGAAAATAGTATTTGGTTTGACCTGGAACTAGATCTCAAACTGAACTAGGGTTTAGAGGCAGCTTAGAAGGTGGCAAAGAAACTCACCATAAAGGCAGTGGTTACAGAAAAAACTACGAATTTAGGATCAAGTAGAGATGATTTCAGGACCTGGATCACCATTTTACTAGCTATGGGATCTTGGAAGACACTTAACCTTTCCATGCCTTAGTTTCACCATCTTTAAAATGGGGATGATAATTATCCCAACCTCATAGCAGTTGGTTAAAAGCTAACATCCACAAAGCACTGCAGTTCAGGCCTTCATTCTGCTGTTGCTTCTCCTCCCCATTCCTCATCCTCTCGTCTTCCTTCTTTTCCCTTTTATTCTTCCTCTTTCTGTTCCTCTTCATTCTCCCCTTTCTTCGTCTCCACTGTCTTACTGTTATTCAAAAATTTTTAATGGAGATTAAATTAGTACATACAAGATATAATTCACTCCTTTTTTCATATTTTCACCGAATCAAAAGCAGTCATATTCCAGAAATACTTCTAGACCTTATAGTTGGGTTGAAACCAAAAGTTGTGAACCGTGTTCTAATAAAATATGTGTGGCTTTAGGGAAAGAGGAATATTTCTCCCTCCTCCCCCACTAGTTTAGTATGTTTGTGATCAAAAGCCTTCTTGCCGAGAAAAAGGGACAGGGCTGACAAGTACAAGAGTGTGTGTCTGCCCGAGACAGCATTTCAGGGAGGGAAGTTCTCAGGGGCAGCTGGGATGTGAGACATGGCAGATCAGGAGGAAGCCAAGAGTTCACCACACTAACTTACACATCACCTGGGCAAGTCACTTATTAAGAAAAAATCCTCTCCCCTTTCCTGGGGATCCTTCCTGGATGCTTCTAGGTTGAGATCTTCAAATTGCAGTTCAAAGATGCTAAGCAGGAAGAGGATTTGCCAGTTCATTACTTGGCCTTTGTTTCTCTCAGTCTCTCCGTGAGGGCTTGTGTAGCCTCCTCCTGGGGTATTGTGGGCAAGATGAATTAGCTAGTATTGGTAACAGGCCTTTGATGATGACTGCTGAGTGTCCGTACCGTGTAATTGCCATTTTTCCCAAGAAAGTGTTCATATTGTTACTAACTAGGCATTGTTGAAGCACCTCATGCCCTATTACTTTACAGTTGTCCTGCAACTGACTGGCAGCGGGACCATTTCAAATGACATTTATTGCCCATTTCCCTGGTTTAATTTTTGGAAATTTTATGGGAAGCCTGGGCATTGTTTCTTATTCACCGCAACTTAAATAATTAACAACGTAAATATGGCTTTGGCTGGTGAGACTGTAAACACTGAGGGTTCTTTAGAGATTTTAATTAAGAACACTATGGCAACGAACTCCAGTGAAAGCTTATTATAGCGCGTAAGCACTCTGAGCGCTTCTGCTCTGTGGTCTGTGGCTCTCGTGCCTGAGTGTCTGTGCGTGTGTGTGGGCCTGTGTGTGTTGTGTGTATTTACATGTGTGCATGTGCAAGTGCACAGGTTTTGTGACCAATAGTGCAATATGAGATAAAAGGACAAGGGCAAAGTCCTCCTTTGGCTCAGCCTTCTCTAAGGCATACACTAGAGAAGCTGACAAATGAAACTTTCTCCATTTTCTTACTATAACTGAGAGATTTTGAGTTGGCTCAAACCAAGCATCATTTGTTAAACATCTACTATGTTATTATGTACTGGACTAGATGAGTTTCATGGTTTCTTTAAGCTTTACCACAAGTCAGTGAGGTCTCTCACACTGACAAAATGAAGGTTCAGAGAGGTTAAGTAAGGTGTCCAACATCACACAGCTAGTAATAGATGAAGACAGGACTTAAACCCAAGTCTGCTGACTCTGGAGCCTGGGGCCCTTCCATTCTCTCGCGCGAACAAAATTGCTGAGCTTTCGATCTGGCAGTGAGTCTGGGCACTCCAAAGGCTAACTTGTGTTTTCTCCAGAAGCCTTGCAGGCTCACCTGTCTAAATGCATCTTCTCTCCTGTATCTGTATTACTGTCTATCACTTCTCATAGTCTGACTTTTAGCTGTGTACCAGCTGGGACGAGAGTATAATATGATGGTTATGAAAGCACGGGCTTTAGAGACACCTGGATTACAGTTCTCACTCTACCTCTTCCCATCTGGGTCACATCTCAGACAAGTGGCGGCACCTAAGCTTCAAATTGTTGGTGTGAAGATGAAAGCGAAAGTAAATATGGAAAGTGCTTAGAAGGTTTCATGGCACACAGAAAGCACACAGTATATAGTGGTTGGATGGATGGATGTTTGGGGGCTCAGGTGGAGCTACCCCAAATTTGGCCACAATGGCAAACTGATTACTTTGAATTGAAATTGCTTGAGAAACAGCCGATGTGTGCTACAAAAGGAAGGGAAAGAGAGAGAGGCTTTAGCAAAGCAATAACATACTTTCCCAGCCTTGAAATGTCCTACAACCTGAGAAGCCGTACAAACGTGCAGGTGGCCGTGTCTCGTCTCTGCAGTTAGCCCCTGCAGTGTTGATCGGCATAATCGTCGGCACACGCACTTACAGGATGCCAGCTTCATGGCACATGAGCTCATGCAGGCACCGTAGCCCCCACGAGGCTTCTCTCCGTGGCAGGGCTCATCCAGGCGTCACCCCATCTCCCTCACTGACCCTGCCTGCTGGAAGAGGCACTCTAACCATCTCCTGTGTGGTGTGTGTGTGTGTGTGTGTGTGTGTGTGTGTGTGTGTGTTTTACCATTTGCTCTTACCCGCTTGGGTGTCCTCCGCACAGATGATTCTCAGGGCTCCTCCTAACTAAATGTGAGAGCAGAGTCACTTGGTTTGCAAGCAGAATGAAGTGGGTGTGAGGCATGTTTCCATCACTTGTTGGCAACGGGCAGGCTACTGAACTAGTCTGGGTTTCGGTTGTTTTATCACCTGCAAAATGGAGGGGGGTAAGTAATAACCATTCCACATTGTGAGGATCAAATGGGCGAATGATATCACTCAGAATGAATGCATTCAGATAAAACTGTCACTTATTGAGCACATACCAAAGACTGGGTGGTGCTGGAAAGATTACCTACATTATGTTAATAATCAATTGACACTACAATCCCCTTTTGTGCAGTTGAAGAAACAGAGACTCAAGGAGATGACTTAACTTGCTGGAGATTACCCAGCTATTAAGCCTAGGCTGAGTCCTGATATCTAGTTTCACACGGGTTAGAGGTTGCCTGGGCCTCAGAGAGGGCAAGTTAGTGCTTACCTAGTAGGTGGGGTGACTAGATGTCTAAGCCTCTGCCAGCATTGAGGCTCCTGATCTGGGGGGCTTGGCGAGGACCTCTACTGGCTGAATTTCATATGCTGGTGTGCATGCAGTGAGGTTGGAGGTCAGGAGGAAGAAGGATCTGAGTTTCATTATTTGTTTAGTCACTCCCTGGGTGCATCCGGTGTTGCTTGTTTCATGTCACTACTGTGTGAACGTCCTCCCGTGGCTTCCCGGGGCCTCTGCACGAAGACCTGGAGCTCTCAGATGTTGCGTGGCCCGCCTTCTGCTTCCCGCTACAGCGTCCGGTCACCTCCACCCTGCGCCTCGCCTCGTCGTGGGTCTGGCGCGCCCTGCAGCCTTGCCGTGGGGCCGGCGCGCGCCCTGCAGCTTCGGAGCCTGCTCCCTCTTGCCTCTGCAAGTGCTGCTTCTTCTGACTAGAACTTTCTCTGTATCACTCTTGTGTCATCAAGGAAAGCTTTTTCATTCTTGGGGGCTCTCAGTCCAAGCCTTTCCTTCTCGAGGCAGGCTGCCCAGGGCCAGCTCAGCTTCCTGTGTGAATCACTAATACTTGCCTTCCTTTCCTTCAGAGTGCCTCACTCTGCAGCTATACCTTGTCTAATGGATAAGTTGATTAGTATTTGTCTCTCCTCACAAGAGGGAGGAGATATGGGGACATATGTATATGTATAGCTGATTCACTTTGTTATAAAGCAGAAACTAACACACCATTGTAAAGCAATTATACTCCAATAAAGATGTTAAAAAATATATATATATTTGTCTCTCCTTTTAGATGTAAGCTCCATAAGAGCGGGGACAACATGACATGACTGGCACAGAACTTAGATACCTTCTAATCACAGATACCTGCTATGTAAATATTCTCTAAATCCCTCTCTAAATCCTATTCAGTCTCCAATTTGTGAAACTAGCATGTAGTAGATGCTAAATAAATATTTGTGATGCACTCCCCCCAAACAGTCTTCTATTCCTTCCGATCACTAACTTAGTTCATATCTACACATTCCTTAGTTGGTCAAATGATCAGTAACAAATAAATGGAGGAAGGAAGGAATGGATATAATTGGTATTTATACACTTAACTGTTAGCAAAGCTTGAGTTTCAGTGAGTGTTTGTCATTATTTTGCAGGGTTTCAGCCTCTGGAAGAGAATTCAGGAGCTGGTCTGCCTATCTGATCAGGAGCTCATGTCCATACATACACCCAGAGCGATTCTTTGTGTGTGTGTGTTGTGGGGGGCAGTGTTAAGCATGGACTTTGGAACCAGACTGCCTGCATCTAAAGCCTGACTGCACTACTTATTAGCTCTGTGAATTTAAGTGAGTTTTTTGACTCAGTTTTACCATCTGTAAATGGGGATAATAACAGTACTTATATGGGAGGGTTGTTGTGAAGATTAAATAATTTAACATTTATCTTGCAAAGTGTTTAGAACAGTTCCTGACTTACAGTTCATGCTACGTAAGTATTGACTGTTATTTTATATATTTGTTTACGAGGTAAACCACGTTATACCTTTTCATGTGCCAGCCCCTAAAAGCACTTCCTTCCTAAGTCTCCTACCATTTCTCTCATAGTGCTGGCTTCTTCCTGCCTCCTTGTGACCTGAGTTGCTATAATCTGACCATTTGCTGATCCCACTTGGATTATGACAATATTGAAACAGTGCACCTCAGACTGGGACTTGACACCCCGTGCCAGAACTCGAACCCGGCCAAAACTCAGATTGGGACTTGAATCCACGCGGCCGGGACTCCAACCCAGCCAAAACCCACAGTCTTCCAACTGAGATCACACACCTGGTTTCAGGACTTAATGAAGCTCGGGTTCTTGAAGTTTCATTGCAGAAAGAATTCAGTGAGAGACAAAGTGATAGGTAAGAAGTGGATTTATTTAGAAGAAACATACTCCATAGAGTGTGGGCCATCTCAGAAGGTGAGAAAGGCATCAGGGTATGGGGTTGTCAGTTTTTATAGTGGTGGGTAATTTCATAGGCTAATGAGTGGGAGAAGCGTTCCAGCTATTTCAGGAAAGGGTGGGGATTTCCAGGAATTGGGCCACCGCCCACGTTTTTTATCCTTATGGTCGGTCTTGGAACTGTCATGGCGCCTGTGGGTGTGTCATTTAGCTTGCTGATGTGTTACAGTGAGCGTGTACTGAGGTTCAAGGTCTAGTGGAAGTTGACCTGTCAGCCATCTTGGACTCATTTGGTTCTAATCAGTTTGTCATGTTCTTGGGCTCTGTCATTCTTTCAAAGGTTGTGCCCTGCCCCCTTCCCTCCTGTTTCAATATTATTTTTTTTTCTGTGATTTCCACTGTAAAGGAAATTCCCTTTAATTTCAAAACTCAAATTTCAATTTCAATTTCAATTTCATGGTGATTTCCATTGGAATTTCTCCACTGGTGGGAAGTCTCAATTATACCTGAACTCTGTCTCAGGAAAATTTGGTTCAACAGGTTCACTCTACTAGAAGGAGCAGTGCTAGGGAGGGGAGAGAGCTTGAGAAGGGTGGCTGCTAGAGTGGGTAAACACAGCTCAGCTCCACCTGTGCTGCCTGGAGTTGGAAGTTCCAATGTTAGTTTTTGGGCCCATTAACTCTCCCCTTTCTCATCTCTCAATGGACTCCCTGGCTAGCAAGCTGATATTTGAAAAAAAAAAAAAAGAAGAATGTTAATGAAATGTCGCTGTAAGATGGGCTGCCAGGGCAATTTAAAAACAGAACTAGTGAAAGTGGGGGGGTGGGATGAATTGGGAGATTGGGATTGACATATATACACTAATTTGTATAAAATTACAAAGAACCTGCTGTATAAAAAAAGAATCTGCTGTATAAATAAAAATAAAATAAGAACCTGTTGTATAAAAAAAATAAAATAAAATTCAAAAAACCAAAACAGAACTAGCTATTAGGGTTCTCTAGAGGCATAGAGGTTTGAAACTACAGTCTGATCTGGTTAAGGCAGAAAATATTGTCTGGTGTAGAGGACAAAACCCAGAGTCCAGAGGTAAGTTGTGAATCCAGGATCCACCACTTAAAGACTCTGGTGACCTTGAGGGAAGTCCCTTCCTCTCTCTGGACCTCCTCATCTGTTAAAGGAAATAATTCAATCACTTATTCAATAAATATTGGTCGAGCTCCTATTATGGTCTAGGCACTGCTGGACTAGATAAACTTCCAGCTAGTTTTACAGTTGAACCATCCTGTGAAAAACATCTGTGAAACTTCAAATATGATGAACTTGAGGGTGGGGGCAGAGTGGACTGCCTTGTTTTAATCTGAGTAAGAGATAGCATAAGAAGTGGCACATTATATGCACTCTGGACATAACTGGTGCTCTTTTCAAAGAAAAAATGTTTGCCTTTCTTACTTTCCGTAAAGTTTGTGTACTATTTTATTGATTTAGGTTTTCATATTTATTAGTTCCTTCCTTCTATTTACTTTGGGTTTACTGTGCTCTTTTTCTAACTTTTCATAATGGAAACACAAATCACTGATTCTTAGCTGTTGTTGTTCTTGTTTTGCCATTTATGGAAGATGCCAGGAATCAGAGGACATCACCACTACCCAGCTAGAAGAATTATCAAGGTGTATAATTAACCAGCATCAAATCGAGGTTTTGGCAATGGAGGAACCAACAGATACCACCTTGGCTTGATATTATAGTAAACCTGGACATATTTAGGCCTTTGGGCCTTTTTAAAGTCTCTTGAACATTTAAAAGTAGAAATAAATTTTACAAAAGTAAACCAAAACAATCAGAGGACCTGGTTTCAAAAAATAACATGCAAAGGATGTTCAAGTAGAAGCTACAAAGCTTTAGTGATTATTTCTGGTATCTCATTTTTCATCATTTATGGACAGATGGTCATTTATGATTCTTAGCTATTTTTTTTTTTGGTCTACATATAAGTATTTAAATTTGCAAATTTTCCTCTACCACTGCTTTAGCCTCTTCCTAAAATTTTACCTTTTCTTTACCTTTCTTTATGCCTTTTTATCATTATGATATGTTGCCTTTTCATTTTGATTGTTTGAAATATTTAAATGTCCTTTGTGATTTCTTCTGTGACCCATGTGGTATTTAGAAATGTGTTGTTTAATTTGCATACTTTTATTTTATTTTTACTTATTGAATTCTTTTTTTTTAACAGATCTTTATTGGAGTATAATTGCTTCACAATGTTGTGTTAGTTTCTGCTGTATAACAAAGTGAATCAGCTATAAGTATATATATATATCACCTTATCCCCTCCCTCTTGCGTCTCCCTCCCACCCTCCCTATCCCACCCCTCTAGGTGGTCACAAAGCACTGAGCTGATCTCCCTGTGCTATGCGGCTGCTGACCACTAGCTAACTATTTTACATAGTTTGTGTAGTCTAGTGTATATATGTCAATGCTACTCTCACTTCCCCCCAGCTTTCCCCTCCCCCTGCCTCATGTCCTCAAGTCCATTCTCTATGTCTACATCTTTATTTCTGTCCTGTCACTAGGTTCATCAGTACCATTTTTTTTTTTAGCACCGAGCCAATATCCCTGTGCCATGCGGCTGCTTCCCACTAGCTATCTACCTTACTATGTTTGTTAGTGTGTATATGTCCATGACTCTCTCTAGCCCTGTCACAGCTCACCCTTCCCCCTCCCCATATCCTGCAGTCCGTTCTCCAGTAGGTCTGCATCTTTATTCCTGTCTTACCCCTAGGTTCTTCATGACATTTTTTTCCCTTAAATTCCATATATATGTGTTAGCATACGGTATTTGTATTTTTCTTTCTGACTTACTTCACTAGTATGACAGACTCTAGGTCTATCCACCTCATTGCAAATAGCTCAATTTCATTTCTTTTTATGGCTGAGTAATATTCCATTGTATATATGTGCCACATCTTTATCCATTCATCCGATGATGGGCACTTAGGTTGTTTCCATCTCCGGGCTATTGTAAATAGAGCTGCAGTGAACATTGTGGTACATGACTCTTTCTGAAATATGGTTTTCTCAGAGTATATGCCCAGTAGTGGGATTGCTGGGTCGTATGGTAGTTCTATTTTTAGTTTTTTAAGGAACCTCCATCCTGTTCTCCACAGTGGCTGTATCAATTTACATTCCCACCAACAGTTACTGGATTCTAATTTGCCTCCTTTGTACTCAGAAACAGTCTGTAAGCCCTGCAGTATTTCCCTTCAGCTCTGGAAGAGCCACTTCACATGTATGCAGTCCTGCCCTGGGCAGGGATCCGTGGAGATTTCCCCTGTGTCTTTCTGGGGACTCCATCTGCACAGGGCCCTTCTCTTTGGTATACACTGCCCTGCAAATTCCAGTGGCTTTAACAGGCTTCAGCACTAATCTCTGCCTCCTCAGCCCAGCAAGACTGCTGTTCTCTCCGTGGGCTTTGTTTCTGGGGACATGTGGCAGCCCTGAACGTTCCTCAAGGCAGAAGGCTGGGAAAGCACTGAGCTCACCACATGTGTTTTCTTTTTGGCTGGCGTTACAGCTCCCCAGTGGCCCTGTCCCTCCACACCCCACACCTCTCGCGGTTCTCCTCCGAAAATGCTTCGTATATTTTGTCCAGTCTTATGGTTGTTTACAGTAGGGAGGACAGGGAGCGGTCTAGAACCCACACTCTGTCACCGTCAAACCCAAACACTGCTTTTTAATTTAACCCTATTTAAGTTACCAATATTAACGTCAGAAAGGGGGTTTGGAAATTTAGGTTTTAAAATGCACGTTTAAAAACTGACTTATTTTATCAGGGCTTTTTTTTTTTTTTTTTTTTTTGCGGTACGCCAGCCTCTCACCGTTGTGGCCTCTCCCATTGCGGAGCACAGGCTCCGGACGCGCAGGCTCAGCGGCCATGGCTCACGGGCCCAGCCGCTCCGCGGCATGTGGGATCTTCCTGGACCGGGGCACGAACCCGTGTCCCCTGAATCGGCAGGCGGACTCTCAAGCACTGCGCCACCAGGGAAGCCCTATCAGGGGTTTTAACTTGATTTTTCTTTGCATTTCTAATAGCAATTTCATTCCGTTTATAAACTTCAGAGGGAAAAATTATTGAGTCATTTCTATCTCAATGTGCGAGCTTCCGTCACTCTGAGCAACTAAACTGGATCTGAATTGCTGTAGAAAACCTCTTTCCGGCAATACCTGAATGGTGCTTTTTACTTGATCCTTTTAAAAGTTAATGCAAAGAACCAGTTGAGAATGACTAATTTAATATATAAGATCAGCTATGAATGGCTTGCTAATTGGTTTCCTTAAGCACAATGATATACCATCTCAGAGTACCAGTGATATCCTGATGTAGGTGTAACATAACTGGTTGATACCTCCCATACCTCTTCACTTAGGTGATGGTGAACCCTTCAGTAATATATTAAGGGCAGTATTGCTCTCTTGCTCTCGCCTGGATGTTCTTACTGATGCATGTCTGATTCTACCTGTTTTGCTTAATCACTTCTGTGTTTCATACTTGTCTATGACAGATACATCAGATATTTTTGTTTCATGAAAGTCATTACCTTATCTCTGTGTTGAAGATCTAACTCCAGAGAATTTTCAAACTCTTTGTCCATAATTCCTCCTATACCCATTATGAGCAGAGGCTTCATTTATTGCATTTCTTTTAGCCATTCTTTTTCCTACTGCACACAGCTATGAAAATGCTGAAAATTGAGGGTTCCCCGCCAACATCTCCAGAGTACATTCTGCAAAATTATATTGGAAAAGCTCCTTGTTGTCTGGGAATAGTGTCTTCTCTCTGCAGCAAGGAGAGGAGTTTAGGCTGTTTGCCTTTGATGAAAAGAAAAAGAAAATCCAAGTTTCATGCTATCTGAAAAAAGTCTGCTTCACTGGGTCAAAAGTTATTTTCCCTATACTAATTCCTGTGTCACACTGTTAAAATAATTCCTAGCTGTAACCATCTCAGGTTTTTCCCTTTAGTTATTTCATCCTCATTTAAGACGGTACAAATGAACTTCATAATATCCTTTTTGGATGTTTGAAAGCTTTTTTTTTCTAATGGTTCTTTCATGTGTTTCAAAAAGATAAGACTACTGGAGCAGTGAATTCTGGGTAGATGAGATATTATTCTATCTTCCACTCACTTGTATGGATTCATTAATCAGTTATAATTTAAAATCATAAATGCCAGTATTGGGGCAGAAATAATTATGCTTTATACTCTGGAGGATACAAAATAAGCAAAATCCCTGCCCTCAAGCTGCTCAAAACCAACATGGAAAGTCCAGGCACAGTTATATGCCAAATTAAATGACAATTCAAATATCTTTTAAAATGGCAAAAATAAAGGAAATTTTGTAAAAAACAAATGATTGAGCAGGTAATGTGGATAATTCAGAGAAGGAACTGAGGATTGGAGCAGGCTGAGAAATCTTTTTACAGAAAGTATTGTCAAGGAAAGTTTGTCCAACCTCTGTATACTTACTGTAGTCCTAAAATATCTTGATGCTTAAACCCATGATTGTATTTATATGTAAAGGTTTAGAAATATTCTTTGCAGGTTTAGAAGTGTTTTTTGAAATATTGATACAACAGGCTGTGCTGTCTAATTTGATACTCTATCTCTTCATTTAATATATAATCCACCATCCCTGTGCTCAGCTCTCATTTTCTCAATAGAGAAACTCATCTGCTTTCTAGAGCCCAAATCCTCCACTTCTGTTATTGCCTTCTCACTTGTGATGCAACTAGTAATGGGATCAGCTCCATATTCCATTTCCGAAAAATGTCACAGGCCAATATGGATCCCTACGCACAAGTCATAAGTGAATGAGGAACAACAGACTAGGAAGAACATCTCCAAACGCAACCAAAACTATGATTGAATTGTACACGGCCCCTTGGAACTAAATAGTTGCAAATACAGTTCTGTATGTTATAGTTTTGAGGTCAGACCTGAGCTTCTTTCCTCCAGGTTTGCCCACAGAGATGATATATGGGGAATTTAAAGGAGAAACGTCAAACAAAAAGGAGGACATGCAGCCATATTAAAGAAAAGCTCTCCTTGTTTTTAGCTGGAGGGATCACCTTCTAATTGTATCCTTTTACTTTCTCATATATAATATAACCACCCTTTTCTTGGAAAATGACACCAAAGCAGTTGATTTTGTTTTCATCAATCAAGGTGACCCAATCCATTTGGTTTTCAAGGGGCAGAATAATACATTTATAACAATAAATCAGGTGCAAAGACTAAAATGTAGGTCTGCAGTCATGAGTAGGGGAAGCAACGCGTGCACTTCTGGATGTTTGTGTTCTCTAGACAGAGGCTAATCACTGGAGCTGGGACTTAATGCTTCAGCATCCATATCTCTTTGGGAACACTCTTTATTCTTGTTTGAAAGCATAGACTGAGAAGTGAAACTTAAGCTCCTTTTACAAAGCCCTATTTAATCAGGCCTCTTGCTTATCTGCAGGCATAAGCTAGCCTCCCCAGAGCTGAAACTTCCTTTGTTTTCCAGGAGATAGAAATGTTTACCCTCCCACTTCCCTCTTCACAGGGATGTGGCTCAGGAACTGCAACACACTGCATCTTAAATGATAGGTAGAATGAATGCTATTTCTAGAAATAGCTTCTCCATCCCAAGGTTAAATTACTATTCACTTTATGTTTTTCTTTAGCTACTTGGATAAAAAATGTTGAATCTTTTTGAGTGAAATAAGGTGGTAATTCTATTCCTTGCAATCCATTAGTCAGTTGATCCACTAACATTTGCTGAGTACTTTCCCGAACTGGTGGGACATTTTTATCGGATGTAACACCTTTGTGTAGACTTGAGACTGAACTTGGACTTTCCAGTCTGCACCAGTATTTGTCTATTGGTCCCCATACCCGCACCACAGTTTTAATACTTTGAGTTCGGTTTCTTAACCTCAGCACCATTGGCATATTGGGCTGGATAATTCTTTGTTGTCCAGGGAAATCTTGTGCATTGTAGGATGTTCACCTGCATCCTTGACCTTTACCTACTGAGATCAGCAGCACATCCCCCACCCTCAACCCAGCTCACCAGTAACAAGCAAAAATGTCTCAAAGTCATGATCAAATATCCTTTTGGGGAAAAAACTATCCCCAGTTGAGAAGTCTGCTTTAGCTTAATCATACGTTTTATGTTAGATAGGATAAAGCAATTCTTATTCTTCCTTTCTCCCCCCTCATCAGATCTCAGCTATTCTCATACATTTATTATTCTAGTTAAATTTTAGACTCATTTTGCAAATATATTTAATTTATATATTATTTGGGGGGAATGGTATTTACAAATATTAATTATCCAATACAAATATATTTCCATTTATACTGTTTTTTTACATTCCAATTTGCAATTGGTTATATGTCTATTAGTAAAAATATTTTCAATTTGCCCTCCTTGTTTAATGCACATTATTACCCATGGGGCATGTAAATAAATTATTATTTACATCTCATAGATGAGACTCAGATGTTGATCACAAGAAGGTAGAACCCAAGGCTATCCACCTGGATTCTAGGGCCTTTTCTTTCACACTCTGCCTCATCTGAAGATATAAAATTGGAAAACAAGACAGGGAAGATATAAAAGATAGTGTGAGATATTTCCTACATTTAAAAGAAGAGTTGAAAACAAAATTTTATTTTTCAACGTGACGTGAGGGAAGATTTTCCTCACAGTTTGGAATATCCTAGCTTTCGTGCTTTCCCTCCTGGGCCAAAATCCCATAAATTTTCTTTAACGGATTTCCAGCTCAGTTTTGCAAACTCCAGAGATATACGCAGTTTGAATAAATTTGAAGATTGCCCCTTTACTAGCAATGCTTGAGGGAAACTCTGAGGTATTGGTATCCCATTCATTTGAATAGGGCTCTGATATTTTTGTTTAAAAGAGCAAGAGTGGGTAATAACAAGGTAAATTATATGGTCACAAATTGAAAGTCATTATGAGCCTAAGACTTTTGACCTTCCCCCTCTCTTTCTCTCTCTGCCTAGATCCTAGGAAAGGAGGAATAACCTGGACAACAAAATCACTGTGCCCTTAGATTTTCTGACAAAAATTCACTCCATAAATATTACCAGTGCATGATCATGAAGAGGAGATTAGTTTCTTTTCCTTCTGCCTCAGGATGTGTCTACCAGGGACTTAGTTTGCTAAAGTAGGATGCAAAAGATTAGGAGGGGTCACAAACAGTAGTGTACCTGCCCATTGAGGCGGGGCAAGCTCGGGTAGACAGATCAGCTGGAGAGGAAGCAAGATGGTCCAGACCATAGGACAATATAACATCTGAGAACATGTAACAGACTATAGGGAAGGTCTAGACTAATGGCTGGGATTAGACAGGATATAAACTCAACACAAGTTAACAAGGGCATGTCAAGAGAAAATGATTGAAAATGCAGTGGTCCAGCAGCATCAGGGGAAACTGTTCACAAATAACCAGGTTCCAGTCTCTGAGCTAAGTTCAAGGGCAGAGAGGGAAAGGAGTTAGGAAGGACTAAGGATAATATGACAGAACACTAATTAGAGTTTTATAGGAACCACATGATTGAAAGGAGAAACTGGCTCAAGGAACGTGTCAAAGACTCAATTACCTGCCGTGGAGAATGAGATCCCAGATCAGTAGCCAATATTTCTTTATTCTCTATCTTTATGTGCTGGATGGACTTGCTTTCATTACACCACAGGAGAGGGTTTATGCATTAAATTGACAAATGATTTTTGAGCACCCACAATGTGTGTACCGGGTGATGGGAATTTAGTAGACACAATAGAAAGACATCCTGCTGTCATGCAGTTTATATTCTAATAAAGGGAGAGAGACAAGAAACATACTAAATAGATAAAATATACAGTATGTTTGAAAGTAATAAGTGATATGAAAAAAATGGTGTAGGGTAAAAAGGACTAAGAGTGCTGAGTGTCAGATCGAAATAAATACGGATTTAGATAAAGAGAGACTTTATTTAAAATGATTATTCTAATAGGGAGAATGTTTTGATCCCAGAAATCGGCAAGTCTCTCAAAATTAAACCAAAAAAGGCTTTTCTTTTTTGGAGAGTGGGGAAGAACTGACAGGAAATCTGTGGGTAGCAGGGCAAGTGGGTGAATAGGGTGGGGTGAACAGGTGGCGTCACTGGGCTGTTTGAATGGGGAAATGTTTTTCTGTGTGGTTAGCAGGTTCTCAGAATGTTTTGTGAAGAAGGGGATATTCTGCACCTTAGTGGTTTAGTGCTTGCTGAAAATTGAGGGCAAGCCACAGTTCAGGCACTTGTGGGCAGCAGAGGAACCTGAAGTTCAATGGTTATCATGGGCCATTGTGAGCACCTGGTCACAAGGGAGAGTGTTTATGTATAATGTTAAATAGGGTGGCCACAGATGGGCTCATGGAGAAGGAGACATATCAGCAGAGCTGAAGTGAGAAAGCAAGGACTTGAAAGCAACGAGGGGGCAAAGCGTGCTGATACTGGGAGAGAGGCATTCGTGGCAGAAGGAAAGGCTAGTGCAAAGCACTGAGGTGAGAGTATAGCTGATGTGTTTGAAAAATAGCTCCACGGAGTATATTTTCCAAAGATTGCCCCATTATCTCCCATCCCACACGCTCCTTTGCAATGAGACTTTGCCCCCATTCCCATGAACAGGTGGAGTTTATTTCTCCAGGTCCTTAAATCCTGCCAGGCTCTATGACTGCTTAAACCAATAGAATATGGCTTCAGTGTCACTGTGCCAGTTGCAGGTGTGGCTCTTAGCTGGCCTGGAAATTTCTACTTCCTGCCTCTTTAACACTTGCTCTCGTGAGGCTGACTCTCAGAACACTGACTGTCCCCTGGCTGTCATGCTGTAAGAAGTCCGAGGCACACAGAGAGATCACATGGAGGGGCGCTGGTCCACAAGCCCAGCATCAACTGTCAAACATAGAACTGAGGTATCTTGGATGCCCTGGTCTTTAAACCTTCAGATGACTTCAGACCCAGCTGACCATGCACTGCAACCGTACAAGAAACCCGAAGCAAGAATGCCCAGCTGAAGTCAACCTACAGAGCCACAGAGGTGACAACAAAACTTAATTTGGGGATTCTGTTATGGAGCAATAGAGAACTGAAATAAATAGGAAGGAGGGCATTGTAGCTAGAGGGGAGTGAACAGGAAGGAAATATTAGTAGGAGATGAGGTCAGAGAGGAACATGGGAAGTCCAATTGTATATTTCTTCATAAAGACTTTGGGTTTTACTCTGAGTGAGATGGAGGGCTGTTGCAGGGTTGTGAAAGAGAAGTGACGTGACCTGACTTAAACTGTCAAAGGATCTCTCGGGCTGCCATGTGGGCAAGCAATTGCAGGTACTGCTGTAACAATCCAGAGGAACAATGACGATGGCTCAGATCATGTTGGCGGACGGGTGGGAGGTGAGAAGTTGGCATCTGTACATAGCTTGGAGGTAGAGCACAAAGGTGTTTCCTGACGATGGAGATGTGAGAGAATGAGATGGTCAGAAGTGCCTGGGATTCAGGAAGAGTGATGTTTTCACTCTTAGCTGAGATGAGGAATATTGCTGGAGGATCAGGCTTAAGGAGGAAGATTCAGAGTTCATCTTGGGATATACTAAATTTGAAACATTTATTGGACATCCCAGGGGAAATATCAAGTAGGCATTGAACACTATAGGTTTGAGCTAATGAAGGTGTCAGGATTGGAGATGTATGTATATATGGGAATTATCAGCACCTCGTTATTTTTTTAAAGCCATGAACTAATGGGGTCACCTAGGGTGTGAGTGTTAGAAAAGAAGAGGACAAAAAAGAAGAGGACCAGAGACTGATTCCTGAGGTATTCCAAGGTGAAGAGGCTGGGAGAAGACAGAGAGATAGCAAAATAGACTGAGAAGAAACAGTCAGTGACATAGAAGGAGAACCAAGAGAGGAAATGTCCTAGAAGTCTAGTGAAGGAAGTGTTTCCAGTAGGGAGGAGTCACCAGCTGGGTCAAATGCTGCTGACAGGTCAAATGAGAAGAGAGCTAAGTATTGACCTCTGCATGCAGCAATGTGTTCTCAGCCAAATCACTGCATTCTCCTTTCTCTCTGGTTATCCCCACACAAAGCTCAACATTTTTTGAGCATTTAGCTACGTCAGATACTTCCTAGCGCTTGGGATTACTAAGGTAAATGAAATGTTCTCTTAAGGAGTTTACAACCATCCAATGGGTTAAATAATATTTACTGCATAATTACTGTAAGACACTCTGCTACATATGATGAGGGATATAGACGCTGTATAGGACACAGATTTAACTGAATTGCAAACATTCGGCAGAAACACACAGACTGTTAAATTGCAGTACAAGCAAAACTTATAAGAAATGTCACATGGAGTGTCAGGTTTCAGTAAATGGCTGCAGATACTATAAGACTAAATGTTATATGATGAAGGGATAGGTCACCTCAGTTGGAAAAATCTGGAAAAGCTTCACGAACGGCACACAAATAGAAAAATGCAGGGGTGGGGATCATGTGGCCTAGGCATTGAAAGTAGGTAAGTTTGGAGAAATCAGAAAATAAATATAAAAAGTGAGCGCAACAAAATGGATGAGCCTGGAGGACATTATCCTAAGTGAGATAAGCCAGTCACAGAAGGACACATATTGTATGATTCAATTTATATGAGAAATTTAGAACAGTCAAACTCATAGAAGCAGAGAGAATGGTGGTTGCCAGGGGCTGGGAGAGGGAGGAACTGGGGAGTTGCTATTCAAAGGGCATAAAGTTTCGGTTATGCAGCCTAAGTCCTGGAGATCTGCTGTATGGCATTGCGCCTGCAGTTAATAATACTGCATTGTACGCAAAAACTTATTGAAAGGGTGGATCTCATGTTAAATATGCTTACTGCAATAAATAAATACAATAAATAAAAAACAGTAAGGATGCATCAGAAGTGTCTGTTTTAGGATAATCAATCTGGTGGTGGAAGTTAGGGTGAAGTGTGGTTGGGGGATGATGGGATTCAGGAATAGTATCACCGAAATGGATTGCTACGTAGGAGAATGCAGGTATTGTGAAGTCTTTTCAAAATAGACTTCTTGCGGAGACTTTCCCTCTTCATTGATGTATGTATTCTTGTACATTCATTTAGGGTAGTACATGTGTGTGTGTTTTGATGAGCATCTATTTCTTAATGCATTAATTCATAAGTACTCAGTTTTTGCTGCCAGGAATGGACTCCATTCATTTCACATTCTCGTTGTCATCAGTACTTAAGAATTTAATTGTAATGCTTGGGGTTTTCTGATATCCTACAACAAAAGGAATTTAATTTGTTTTAGGATTTTTCTCTTATTTTCTACTTATACAATCACATTCACAAACATTGATATTTCAGTGTCTTCTGAGTATGGTGCCTGACATATATCATTTTTCAAAAAATAAAAGTTTATTCTTATTTTTCTTTTCCCTTCTTTTTAGATGCCTGGAAAAATTACCCAGTAAATTTGTCAGATTTAGGTGCTTTAATTTTTTAAGTTGCTATTAACCTTTTGTATTGTTTTCAATCTCTTGATCTTATCCTGTAACTTAAGAATCTCTTTTTCTTCACATTCTCCGTTACTTAAAAACATTTACTGAGTACTTATTATGTAGGTAACCAAAACCTGAAGATAACCTACCCACCATCCCCACTAAGGTCTCAATCTACTAGGGAAGCCAGACACTGATTTACATCACTCTAGACACAATAAAATAATAGATATTATACAGGTACAAGGAAGTTGCTAGGTTTCTCATTTTTTATTCCAAGTTTTATTAATTGTTATATTTTTTAGTTTTTGATAAATCAGTTAAATCCAAATATATAAATTTTATGAATTTTCCAAAGCACTAGTAATATTGCTATCATATTAGCAGAAATCAATTTTATTTTATCGTTTTGTTGTTTTATTCATATTATGTTGTCATCTTTTCTCTCTTGATGGATTTTAAATATTTATTTATTTAATACATATTTGAGGGTAGTTTATTGTATTGGTATTCCCTTAGGAATAGTAATAGCATTAATTAGTACATTTTTGCTGATTAATTACTCTTTTGGCCCTATTGCCTATACTTTGAATGCATGTTTTCATTTTGTTATATTAAACATATCTCTGTAGGCTACAATTTCTTGTATTTTATTTTGAGGTTTAGAAGAGACTCTTTTAATAGAAACCACTAAGATGTTCACAATAATTAGTATATTGGACACATTTTAGATTTTTTCCTTTTATCCTACAAGCTTATCGTTACTATTCCCAGAGTTCTCTTTTTAGGCATCTATTATGTGTAATAGATGCTTTTAAGCCCTTTCCCTTTTACACTCATTTGAAGGATAACTGTAGCTCATCTAATTTTCCTTATATTGTAAAATATTAACGTGGATTTTTTAGAACTTTATTTTCCCTTCTATTTTTTTTTTTTCTGTTTTTAAATTAGCTGACTACTTCTACTCTCTGAGAAACAGGAATATAGGCAGCCATTCGGCCTAAACCTCTTTAGAAGATGATGTCATTTTTAACAAAACTGGCTATAAGTATCCTTAGGAAGTTCCAGTTGTCCTGATGGACATGTGGGTTACAGATCAATGGAAAGTGGGGTTCAGTCAATGATTATTTAAATTCTCTTCCAGCTGTTTTATCTACTATATGGAGGACACATTAGTATCCCTTCCATTCTGAGTTCCTTTTCAAAATGTGTAATCTACAGCATTAAACTGGACATCAGCACATACATTTCAGCTCACAGAGTGTACCTAAAGGAATTCTGGAGGAAGAACTGCCTGGCCACAAGGTGGACTATATTCTGACAAAAATCTCCTGTTGCAGGATATAGAGGTGAGGAAAAAAAGAAAGCACCTTTATTTGCTACTAATAGAAGGGTCAGCCTAAAAGGGCAATGACCCTGACATCTGGCAATTAGCAGTGGTTTTATATCTTATAGGTGCTTTGAGTTCTGGGGCTTGGTCATGAGACAAGTGGGCCAAGAAACAAGGATGTGACGTCGGGGCCAGGCAGATGCTCTCTAAGGTCAGTTAACTGTTTTCAATTTTCTGAGAAGTGAATTTGGAAGTTAGCCCTTTTCTCTTTTCAGAAAACGTGACAGAAATGTAAACAAATCTGGGCAAGTACCTTTTGTACAGTTTGTGGTTTGGAGCTAAGCAAGATAAATGGGTGGTGTGAGCCTGAGGCTTACAGCTCTGTTTTTGCAGGAAAAACCTTAGCCCTGGGCACTCTTCAGCACCTCCAGTATATACATATTCCACTGGGAGTCAGCTCAGCCCTACACGGACAACAAATCGCATCCATATAATAAGTGCCACCAAAGCAAGGGGGCGGGGCGGGGACAGATGCAAATCTCAGATGGCATTTTAACTCACCAAAGCCTAAAAGGGTCCCCGCATTTTCACTGCCCTTGAGCCTAGAAGTCAAAGGGAGAGGATGTCTTGTGGTATCTGTGAGTGATGGCATAAAGTCCAGAAGAAAGTTTGGAAGAACTGTGTGGAGATGCAAGAAAAATAATCTTGTGACAATTGATATAAAAGGGGAAACTACTGACCTAACACTGACTGTAGAATTCCTAAATTTATACCTCGTTTACAGTTCTAGCTTGCAGCTGCTAGGCAGGAAGATGGTCTTCCCCTTTCTCTCAGTTCACCTACCTCCTCTGATTTTTCTTACCGTGAAAGTGAATAATTACAATTCCTGGGAAGGTGAAATAATAGTCTAACGAAATGTATGGATTTGTACAACCATAGAGGGGGGAAGAATACACAGCATCATCTTGACCAAATATAATTTTATGACATGCTTCTCAAACTACCTGTGAAAAACGGATAGTTTTCTTTTTGAAACTTCTAACCCATCAGAGCTTGATTCTTTTGTAAAATATAATAAAAATGAATTACTAGAAAAATTATAAAAAGGCATAAAATGAAACTCTAAACTTTGTCATTGTTACTACATTCAAAAGTCATGAAGTTTTTCTGTCAGACTGTTATAAAAGTTTCTAAAGATTTACTCTCAATTTCTGTGCTCATCTTGTCATAGATAGATAAGAAAAAATTCACAGACTTGCTTTGGGTCGTGGACAGATTTGGAGTATCACTTTTACAAAGTTAAACAATCTGAGGGAATACTGTGATTAACCTTATTTATTTATTTATTTATTGGTACGCGGGCCTCTCACTGTTGTGGCCTCTCCTGTTGCGGAGCACAGGTTCCGGATGCGCAGGCTCAGCGGCCATGGCTCACGGGCCCAGCCGCTCCGCGGCATGTGGGATCCTCCCAAACCGGGCACGAACCCGCGTCCCCTGCATCGGCTGGCGGAGTCTCAACCACTGTGCCACCAGGGAAGCCCCTAACCTTATTTTTAAAGGCACATTTATTGAAATCTCTCTCTATAGCTCTGTATCTGTTATCTACCATCTATATCTATCTTTACCTTGTATATTATTGCTCTAGTTTCAAACTATACATTTGAGTTGAGTTGTGTTGTGTTGTGTTGTATTCTATTCTATTCTATTCTATCTTGTTCTAACCTATCCTATTCTATTCTATTTTATTCGTTTAACTCGTGTTTACAAGAGCATCTCTCACTAGTGGATCCCAAAACAATTGTTGGAAATCTGGGAAGAATGTGTGACCTTCATTATGCCTCTAACAATGAACTGTAACATGTTAAGAACTCTTCGAACTCGTGGGGAGTAGTCACTCGGTTTTGACTGATATGTTCATTTTATATTCGCTGATTGCAAATTTTTAAGTAAATGAAAAAAAGTCACATTAAAAAGTGAATCTGTTTATACTTTAGTCTTGGTGTCCTTTATTTGTAGAGATATTATAAAGATATTAATCTTTGGGGGTCATGTCTAAATTCTTTTGGATAGTCTTTGGTTATACCTTTAGGTTTTCACAATGATATGCCTAGTTGACCCATCAGTTTTCTTTAGATGCTTTACTGCTTCCTTTTTTTTAATCACAGTGTTTATTTTTTTAAATGATGTTTAGTTTTATTCTTAAATCATTTGTTATTTTATTTTTTTAAAGGTGAGGGACTTAGTTAATCTTTTTTAGGTCCTATGTATTATACCTGTTTTCTGTGTCCTACTAGGCCAAAATGAACATATCTGGGACCTTATGTTCATTGTGATTTTATCCTAGATTTGTGCTGACTTTCTAAACCTTGGACTTCTGCGGGACCTGTGTAAGATCATGTCCTTGCATTTGTAGGGGAGGAGAAAAAGAAAATCTTTTTCCCCTTCTAGGTTTTCTGCTAGGGCTCTCTAACAAAAGACAGAGTAACAAGAGAAAAACAGAAGTTCACTAACATGTATATCTCATAGATACAGTGGAGAGACTCAAGGGGTGGTTAGAACTTAAGCGTGGCAAGGGAACAGTACATTTTTAGAGAAGTGACAAGATAAAGGAAAAGGACTTTGGGTATCTAGGGGCAGCAAATTGTGTGAAAGCAAATATAAGGAAAACTGATAATGGTTAAAGACTAATTAGTAAAGTTTGTTATGTAGATTTCCCTAGCATCACCACCAGCCTAATAAGGAACTAAAGTTTCTCTGATGATTAACTTTTGTCCTTCCTGGTGCGGGGGCGGGGGGAAGGAAGACACCTTTGTAAATTTTCGTCTTGCTTTTAGGCAAATAGGGGGAGAACAGAGAGCATTTTTGTGTCTGCTCCTCAAATGCCTTTAGTTCGAAATAATACTTTGCCAAAGTGGCATACTTTGGGGTGGCCAAATTTGGCTACCCTTTACATTTAAGGTTGTCAACTTGAAAACTAGAGGAAGGCTTTGCTCTTTTAGTGTTGCTCCTAAGAAATATCAATGATATGTTAATATTAACATACATATGAGATTTAATATCTGGGATTTTTAAAGTAGAGTGCAATGAAAATCACATCTCCAGTTACATACAAGTAAATACAGGTCACAGAACAGAAACAAGAGTTAAAGAGTCAAGAGAAAGTGGAGAGGAAAATGTATATATAATTCCATTCTGAAACTAGACCTGGATTTAAGAAAAAATTAAATTACTCTTGTGTATAGCATAGTAATTAAGAGCATGCCATTTGCAGTGACATGGATGGACCTAGAGATTGTCATACTGAGTGAAGTCAGTCAGACAGAGAAAGACAAATATCCTATGATATCGCTTATATGTGGAATCTAAAAGAATGGTACAAATGAACTTTTTTACAAAACAGAAATAAAGTCACAGATATAGAAAACAAACTTATGGTTACCAAAGAGGAAAGGGGGTGGATTAAATTGGGAGATTGGGATTGACATATACACACTACTATATATAAAATAGATGACTAATAAGAGCCTACTGTATAGCACAGGGAACTCTACTTAACACTCTGTAATGACCTATATGGAAAAGGAATCTAAAAAAGAATGGATATATGTATATGTAAAACTGATTCACTTTGCTGTACAGCAGAAACTAACACAACATTGTACATCAACTATACTCCAATAAAAATTAATAAAAAAAAAAGAGCATGGATTCTGGAGCCAGACTACCTAAGTTCAGATCCATCTGACATCATTAACATAATCATGATTGGGGTCCAGTATCCTCCTTAAGTGTGAAATAAGTGGAGATAAAAATAAAACCTTCTGTATGGTGTTGTGAGGACTAAATGAGTTAATGCATTTAAACCATATAGAATAGTGGCCTGGGAGCTATGGATTTGAAGACGAATATGACATAATTTCTGCTCTTTGAGAGCTACCTGTTACTCTTATAAACAAAGCATAAAACAGTGCAAATTAAACACTCTAAGATGGACAAATGAGAGTGTAGATAGATGGGAATAAGCAGTGTGAGCATCGAGGGTTTTATTCAATAAATGAAGAAACTGAGGCTTAAAGAGTGTGTGATTTTCTTTTGATCTCTTAAGTAGCAAGACCAGCACTGATAATGCAACTTAGCCGGCCATCTCCAAGTAAAGAACCAGGACTCTTTCCTCTGTGCAGTGTGATCTCAGCTTCTCTACTTACTGGCTGTATGTCTTTGGGAATTGATTCAGCCTCTCTGAGTTTTAATTTCTGTGTCTATAAAACAGAGATAATTGTAGAACCTATCTCTGGGAATTGTGATGAGTATTTGAATGAGGTGATGTATATAAAGTGCTTTACAGATTGTCTGGCTCATAGCAAGCATTCAATATATCTTAACCTTTATTAACAGTCATATAAATATTTTATTTCATCCCAGTATTGCTTGTGGAGAGTAGATTACATACTTGGAGCCACATAGTCAAGATTAGTTCTATTACTGTATTCAATTTTTGCTTCTGAATAGAGTACATAAAACAGAAGCAATCCGAAATAATAAATACATAGAGATAAATACTACAATTACAAGGCAAAGCCTTCCAGAAGAAGTAATTCATTGTGAAACGAATTGACCTGAGTATTCCCCCTTTCTCTTTAAGCTTCCACGAGAGGCTATGATATGTTTCAAAGTACTCCAACATGTGAGCTTCAGAGAAAAGGAGAAGAAAAAAAGCATCTCTGGACAACTCAGTCTGTATAAAGTTCTTAGTGCAATTCCTGGCACAAAAAAGGTGTTCAATATAAGCTGAATTGCCTCTTTATGTGACGATTGGAAACATTTTCTATGCCCTCTCCACAAATACCCACTATCCTCAAACAAAGCATGTTTGTAAATTTTAAGGTCTGAGCAGTGCCAAAAAGGGAAAATTTCTCTGTGTGGCAGCATTTACGACCTTTATCGGCAAGAAATTTGTAATCAAATATCTAAAAATATATATATTAAGGGTTTGAACTGGTTTCAAAATGTGAAAAGTTAAAATTTTCAAAGCTTCCTTTTTGTGTTGTTTGAAAGATGATTGGGGGGTTGGAAACAAAGAAATTAGGGAACTCTGGGAAGCAAGAGTTCCAGTGAAAAAATCAGGATCCAGTGCTACAGTGCAAATGTGCTGTTCTGTAAGCTGTTCAGTGGCTGATCCAACATGCATTCACCAAGTCCTGGGGAGGCAGAGTACTCTGTGCTAGGCACTGGAGGTAGTCAGTGAACCTTTCAGGTTTCCACTGGAAAGACAAGATGTGCACTCACAAGTCAACCAAATGACGTTTTCCAAAGAATACAAAAATAATCCCATAATGAGGAATCACAATGCGGACTGTGATTCAGGCCAGATGAGAGGCATAGCGGTAAATTCTGTGAGTTATGGGAAGAAGAAAGTTCTGAGGTCTGTAAGCATCCAGAAGGCTTTATGGAAGAGGTGAGATCTTGGGCTAAAACTCAGGGGAAGTACAGCATCAGGAGAGGTGAGACAGAGGTCACTTAGTTTAAGCAGAGGTTGCTGCTATATAATGGGAGCAGGCAGGGCTATGCTTGGCACTCAGGAAGCCTACTGGGGCATCTCTTAGTACTTCCATGGTATGGCTCAATGAAACATGGCAACCAGGGACCCAGACTCCTCAGATGAAGACAAGTCAGGTGCACTGTGCGGGCACAAACCACAGCTTAAGGGGGGGGATGTAAAAGAGTGATAGAGAAGGAAGATGAGGGGAATTACTCATGACCTCAGGACCAAATGCAGCAGCAGATTAGCTTATTCCAACTTCCTTCTCATAAATTTTCCCCTAGAATTTGTGACCATCCAGAAAATGGAAAAATCTGTAAATG
Source organism: Neophocaena asiaeorientalis asiaeorientalis (assembly GCF_003031525.2). Lineage (NCBI taxonomy): Eukaryota > Metazoa > Chordata > Mammalia > Artiodactyla > Phocoenidae > Neophocaena > Neophocaena asiaeorientalis. Next base: position 9,968,989 of record NW_020172779.1, read on the forward strand.
ACAGATGAAGTGAAGTTAAAGTGCCCCACCCAGAGCACTTCAGATTCCTTTTACCAGCTCTGTGCATCCATCCTCTGGCCTCTTCATGCTTGCTATAGAGGACTGTGCCCAGGCACTGGGGCCCCTTTCCTTTATAGAGAGGCAGGAGTGCCTTCCAATCCCCTCAGGGAAGCTTGATGCCAATGCTTGGTTGACTATGGGAATACAATAGCCCCATCTCCTTTGTCTTAAGACAATACCTCCAGAGTGTAAGTTATGTTCTGGAGTTCTGCAGGATCCGGCTGCAGCTTGGGGCTTCATGGAAGTCATACCCTTGTTTGGTTCCTTTCTCTTCCCTCCTCTGCTTCTTCTCCCTTCCTAGTTTCTTATAGGAGCACTTCCTTAATACCTCCCTTGCATTAGGACCCTTGCCTCAGGGACTGCTTTTAAGATAACTGGGCCTAAAACTAAAGGGCACTTAAGGTGGGTGGAATCAAGGTTTAAAGGAGAGAATAATAATATGCATATTTAAGTTGCTTGAGGTAACTAGTTTCATTTAGGTACAAAAGGAGTGAATGAAAATTCTGGAGAAGAGTTTAGAAATCCGGTTATTTGATGGCACTTTGCAGGAATTTAATGAAGCTAAAGAATTCCTAATTCTTTTTGCCTGTGTATCAGCTGAGAGCCTATTGTACCTAGGCCCAACTGCCTAGGTTCAGCTGAACTATAATGAGGTCTGTATGAATGCATCTTGCAGTTTAGGACTTGACTGTTCAAAGTGTGGGTGAGAGACACTACCCGTGTTTCTCACCTGAGTGAGTCTCCTGAGGTCTCAATTGTTCAGGAAACTGCTTCATGCTATAAGGCCTCCCTCTGGCAAGGTAACATGCTAGACCTGACGTCAGGTGGGCTGTAAATGCCAGGGAATTAATATCCTCGGACTAGTTCTCCACTAATGGGAGTTAGTGCATTCACTATCCCAGATTTCTTACTGCTCAAGTGAGTCAGCTGTGAGGCATGTCCTACACCATCTCCTGGAGGTTGAGACCTGGTCTCCCACAATAGCATTCTCTTTTGGCTTTTTTTTTTTTATTGCCTGTCCCCATTCTCCAACCCCCTACTGATGTTTCCTGGGATCTCATTCCAAATCTACTTGCCAAAAATCCTTGTGTCACGATCTGCTTCTGGGGAACCCGAATTAAGACATAGTTTCAACCTCTGAACTTTCATATTAATGTCCTCTCCTGAGAGGCAGTGTCTTTAAAAGGCAATTTACCTGTGGTTCTGCTTTGCAGGTTCAGAGCACACTGCTTCGGAAAATATTTCAGACTCTGTAACTCATGTTTAGGAATGTGGCTGATAAGGATAAAGCTTTATTTTGTTCACTTTGACTATGGTCTGAATAATCATGAGTGGTATTGCAAGCAAAATGCATTTAGGGAGAATAAAATCAAGACTCATATTAAAGAAATCGCAATCATCCCCGAAGTGGGAAGATATTCTGCAAGTCACTGATTCAGCAAGTATTTATCAAATCTTATTTATGTACAAGGCATGGTGCAGAGCCAAGATAGTTGTAAATGCAGATTTGATCTTCGGGAATGCATCCCATAGTCATGAAAGCCAGGGGGACTTTTATGTTGGTTAAGTAAAGAGGAATGGAACTGATTTTAGTATGCAGCTTGCTCAGATTCTGTCTCAGGAATCAGGTTCTAAGGAGGAATTCCTTCCTGGTTTTGAGTAAAGAAAGGCAATCCTGAAATAAGTGCATATCCAGACCCCCAAGGTGTCTGGTTAGTGGGTGGTAACCTTCTTTAGGCGGCAGGAGATGAGACACATTTGTTTAAAAAGAAATCACTCTATTTCATGTTCTACCTCGTAGTCTTCAGCTTTTTCTAACTGCTTTACCTGAGCTTGCTTTGTTTCCACAACACAGTTGTGAGATGTGTTGTGTAATCCCAGCATGTTGTATAATTTTAAAGACACTTGATGAGTTCACCTACTTAATTAATTTTGCATGTTCAGTGAGTGTTTGTCTGATGCCCAGTCACTACTGCAACCACTTAGCTCCCCTTGCCACGGAACAACAATAAAGAACGCACAATTCCAACGTGCAGGAGCTTCTGGCTTAGTTGCAGAGACAGGCAAAGAAAGAGAAAATTTCCAAATGGTGTGGTAAGTAGTATGAAAGAAGAGAGCATGGAAAAGAGGCATTTCAGCCCATTCGGGCTTGAGAAGACTGAGAGAGGAAGAGGTGCCAGGGCTGGTTCCAGAGTGGATGGCACCTGAACTTCACGTATGCAGGCGCACCTCGTTTAGGTGTGTGGGGCCTTTAGGGACTTTCCACCCCCTCACTTGTTCCCGTAAACCAATTCTTCTCCCTATCGTGCGCCACTCCTTCTCCCTATCGAAACCAATTCTTGGAGTTTTTCAGTTGACGGGGACTTGCCAGACAGCGGGTAATTTTCCAGTTGCCCGTAACAGGTATACGCCCTAACCGCCACAATGAACAGACAACTATAACGGCCAGAAGGTGGGACAAAAGTTCCTAAGCCAATGAATTCAAAAGTCACCACATTTACCCAATCATTGTGAGAATATACCCGCCCTATGAGTAAATAAACCTATAAAAAGTATGTGATTCCGCTTTTAGGGGTTCCCCATCGGCCTCCTGCGTGAGTTCCAGGGAACCCCGGTGCATCGGCTCCTAATAAACCTCTTGCGTGTTGCAGCGGCTCTCGACTCTTGGCGGTTCTTGGGCGAGTTGGAATCCCTCGTAGACCGTTTGGGTCTAACAGGTGCACTCCTCTTTATTGCACTTCACAGATACTCTGTTTTTTTCCCAAATTGAAGGTTTGTGGCTACCCTGCATGGAGCAAGCCTATCAGCACCATTTACTTACTTCGTATCTGTGTCACTTTTAGTAATTATCACAATATTTTAAGTGTTTTCATTATTATAATATTTGTTATGGCGCTCTGTGATCAGTTATCTTTGATGTTACTATTGCAAAAAAACTACGACTCACTGAAGGCTCAGATGATGGTTAGCACTTTTAGTAATAAAGTATTTTTTTAATTAAAAGATGTACTTTTAAAAAGGCAATGCCATTATGCACTTAATAGACTGCAATATAGTGTAAACATACATTTTATATGCACCGGGGAACTAAAAAACCGTGCGACTTATTTTATTGTGGTGGTCTGGAACTGAACTCATGATATCTTTGAGGTATGTCTGTACATACATTAGGGGCTCAGCTAGACGGAGAGAGGGCATTGGAGGCAGAAGGAAAAACAGAAGCAAGCATCTAGGCGTGGAGAAGAGCATAGGATGTGGGGGAACTGCGAGTGGTTCCATATCCCTGAAATGCAGAGTCCACTAAGGACTGGTGAGAGGAAGGAGGTGAGCCAGAACGTGAAGACCTTGAATGTTATGCTATGTAGTACAGACTATGTCTGAAAGGTAATAGCGAGAGATTGAAAACTTTTGAATATATCAGTTACAAAATCCGATTTTCACTTTACTTCACTCTGACTGCTCTATGGAAACTGAATTGTGAGAAAAAAGACTAGAAGGAAGGACCCATTTAGGAGGGTAGTGCAGTAGCCTTGAAGGGATAAGGTGATAGAGTGATTGGCCAGCAGCAGTGAAAATGGAGAGATGTGGATATAGGTGTTAAGGTGGGGAGAGAGGCTACATGTAAGGAGGTGGCGGGGACATGAAAATAAGTGCATTCCATGCAGTAGAGCCAGCTGGGCTGAAGAAGGGGACATGGCTTAGCCTAGCTTCAGGAGTGACTAGAAAGCTTACTGCTTTTGTTGTTACCTCTGCTTGAAACTCTCCCTCGAGATCTTTGTTACCATCTGACAAAATCCAACAAAACCTCCCTTTTTGTCTGAATCTGCTGACAAGGCAAAACACAGACACCTCACCTTCCAGTTCTTTGTCTCATGGTTAACTAGCTGAGATTAAAACTCTGCGCGCAGAGCTAGCTAAGCCAGAATAAAAGAAAAACAAATAACCAACATTTCCTATTTATATGGCTAACGGACTGTCGGGGCTGGCACTATAACCACAGTGTAAACCACATCTTTGGCAACCTGTCTATTCCTTTCTATAAAAGCTGAGACAGCTGAAGATCTTCAGATGGGGTGACGACCTCCCTGTGGCAATAATCTCAATAATATTAGTCTCCCAACTTGTCTGGCTTTTGTCTTTGACAGTTTGGTGCCCTGACTCAGGACTGGACCTTGCCTTCAGATTCTCATCTGTTCCAGCCAGGTAATAAGGCCACTGGGAGCTTTTTGTGCTTCATTCATGACTGGCAACCCAGGGATCTGAAGATGGGTCCTGATCCTGGTCCTATGCTCCAGATTCTTATCTGTTGCTAGCATGGTAAGGATTTGATTTTGATTCTTTTTTGAGTATTTAGTTGATTCTTGTGCTAGATTTTTAATTTTTTTTTTTTGTTTTAGTCTGACAATTTGGTAATCCTTGTAAATGCATTAAATGGTTTATGGATATCTTGTTTCTGGTATGTGAAAGATGACAGAGAATGGAGTTTGTTACCCTTTTCTGTTTATCTATTTTGCCTATTTTGGACTCAAATCAATTAAGAATGTGTACCCACTGGGAAGCAAGAGCTCTTTTTATAATAAAAAGTGAGTTTTGTTATTTCTGGGTTTATGCCTGAACGACAGGCTAAACTTTTAGAATCAAAGCTATAAGTTATCTATGTCTATGTCTGTATGTTTATATGTCTGTGGGTATGTAATATTTCCCTATCTCCAGATGGTATTACTAAAATAGATTATAAAAGTTTTAAAAGAGCTCTATTTTGATTGACTTAGAGCTAAATAAGGCCTTATACAAATGAAATGTTCCTAAAATTCCCAGATATTGAAAAATTAAACTTCTGATACTTTTTATGTACTAAAACTATATTCTCATAAGCACTAACTCAAAAGTTATAAGAGGGCTTCCCTGGTGGCGCAGTGGTTGAGAGTGCGCCTGACGATGCAGGGGACGCGGGTTCGTGCCCCGGTCCGGGAAGATCCCACATGCCAACGCAACGGGAGAGGCCACAACAGTGAGAGGCCCGCGTACCGCAAAAAAAAAAAAAAAAAAAATAGTTATAAGAATTCAAGTCCACATAATTTGGGTAAATTTTGACAAATGGGTCTAATTTAATATTTTTAGTTTCATAAAACAGCTATATCTTCTGAGTTCAACATACATTTTTATTCTACATGGGCATGCTCTTCCTCAACTTACAAAGATTTGCTGACTTAAGCTATCATTTCAGTTACTATATTTTTAAGATTATAAAAAATGTAAATTTGTATTTAGTCAAATTAAATCATTATTCTGACAAATTTTATTTCAAAAGTAATTATGTGTTACAGTATGTCAGCTTGAAAATAGTTTCCAAAATCTTCTGGTAACTTAAAACCTTCGACTGATGTTAAAATTGAGTTAATTAATAAATATTCATTAAATACCTAGATCATATCTAAATAAGATATTTAGAACACTGAAGCATTAATTACTAAATGTACTTTCATTTTACATACATTTTGCCTCATTTTTATATAACACAGAAAGGCTATATATTTGGGTCTGTTAATAAACATGTTCATTTTTGCCACATTGAGAAATTGTAATAAAAGGAATGTTTATGGCTATAAAAAGTTATGAGATGTATATTTGTAAGCTCTGCTGGTCTGCAAGAAACTATTGGCATGTGAAAGATAGTTTACAGTTATCTACTGACTGATTCCCTCCTTGACCAAACTTTAGTCATGCTCCTGGAGCCTTCTTCTAGTCTAGGCCATAGCCTTGGCCTGCTGAGCTCAGTTTATTGGAAATCCCCCCACCTCTGATACCTGATCATCCTTGATATCTGATCAAGTCCCTTAACCCCTGCCCTGGATATGTAAGTCCTAGGCCTGTTTTTAGGAAGAATCTTATTAAGCAAGCTTAGCAAGAATCCCCCTACCCTTGACATCTAATCAAGTTCCTCTTAGTAAGTTTTCATCCACTGACCCCCCTCACTCTGCTACTTGGCTATAAATCTCCAGCTGTCTTTGCTGAATTGGGAATTGAGCTCAGTTCTATACTGAAGTCTCTCTCCCCTATTGCAGTAGTTCAAATAAGATTTGTCTTGCCATTTTAACACGTGCCTAGTGAATAACTTTTCTTTTACACCACCTCCTGGTTTTCTCTATGCAATAGAAATTACTGCAGTTAAAAATTATAATCAATATGTGAATGAGACTCTAATAGGAGTGATAGTGTCAGAGAGGAAAAAATTTGCATGCAAAGTGTGCAGGATGTATTTTGTTAAGGAAGAAGAGAGTAGTTTTGTTCTAAATTAAAATGACTGGTTGTTCCAGAATGAGAAAGAGAAAAGTGTATGACAAAACCTGTCTGGATAGAGAAAGCTGCAGATGGTTCGGGAAAAGGGAATCTTATTTCTTGTAGTCACAGTTGGCTAAGGTTTAATGAGTTTATTTACAAGATTCTTAGTAAATGCATTAGTATCAAATATATTGTTTAAAACTCTAATTTGATTTTCTCTATTAAGATGACAATTGTTTTCTTGTACTATTGGTCTTCTCTTAATAAGTGCTTGTAAAAGATTTTTTCTTTACCTTCTGAGTAATCTGCCTAGAAGACAACTTTTCAGGGTCTTACCAGAATAACTCCCTATGTGTTGTGATGATTTTATAATATCCTTGATTACTTAAGAGAACAAAGTCTTTTCACTCGAAAGAACTGAAGTGCTCTACATCTACTTTTGAAATTTTTTTGTCATTTTGGTTAAATAGAATTCTTTCTCAGTAATCCATGTTCTTATTTAATCAAATACTTAAACTTTTGGATTACTTTTTATATTTTACCTTCCAAAAATCAAATCCTAGATGGTATCTTTTGCATTGTCAAGGAAAAAAATGTAAGTATGGACTTGAGTAAGAAAAGACATCATTAAGCAAGACTGTTGCAATAGGGAGATGCTTAAAGCCTAAGCCACAAAAGTTTCAGGCAAAGGTTAGGCAAGCAAGGCTTTTATAGGTAGAGACACTGGGACAGGGGCTTACAGAAAGTAGAAGGGGATGCAATGTGAAAAACTGGTATGTGGGAATGGCTTTGAAACTTATGAAGTGCTGCAAATATTGTACTAATAGAAAAGCTGGGGCAGGAAAGGTGGTTTGTGGTTGGGCTCGGGGGGTTGGGATTCTGGGTCTGACATGGAGCAAACAACTTAAAGCATAGGAAATTCACATAGAGTTGAGAGCCTAGTGGTCCTCAGCTATGCAGCCTAAAGTTGTGTTAAGCACAGAGCTTGTTCAGCCTTGTCAGTCCCTCTTCTTGTTCAAGGCAGGCTCAGAAAGAGACTTTCTCTGAACAATACAGGGGTAGGGGATATCTCAAACAATGAATGGCTGAGTGAAATAGTCCTCAGGGTCAGCTTTTTCTCAGCGATGTCCCTAGAGGACTAGTTGAACCATCTGTTTTGTGTGCTGGCAAAGGTCAGTTGTTTCAATATTCCTCGGATCAGATATCTTAAAAGTGGGATGGCTAAAGTGAAAAAGAGAAATGTTAATATGAAGAGTTGAATTAAAGTAAGGAGATGGAAGTTAAACTCTAAGGGTAGCTAGTCCAGTGAATTTCAAGAGGTCAGTAGATGGAAACATTTGATTATGCAGCACTGCTTTCAGAGTTTTATTATGCTCCTAATTATCTTGCCCAGAGTCTGGGTTACCTCTCTTATGAGGATGTGCATGACCTTAACATTTCACCAGACTTCAGTAGTGACCCAGACAGCAGCTTGTCAAGGGAGAAATCGGGCCATGCATGGTCTGCAGTAGTAATGAGTCCTCCTAAGCTTATAACGAGTCCTCCGGCTTCAGCTTGCAGATCCTAGGGACAAGGACCAGCTACAAGCCTGAGAGTCCCAATAAGGATCTGGCAGTCAGGTTTTAGCTCTCAGTGACTCCAAGTCAAGGAGGAGGGAGAAAAATTGAAAAGCTTAGTGCGGAGGATAAGGTTAGTTTGCAGCCAGATATTGAAGGAAAGTGGAAGAATTGAAAATTTGGTAAGGGTTGACAATCTGTGCCAAGTAACAGATCCAAATCCACTTTACAAGTAGGCATCACAACTGGTTTATCCACAATGGGAGAGCAAGCCAATTAAGTCTCTACCAGACAAGACAGAGTCTGCATATCCATGAGTTACCTGCAGTTTACAAAGTGATACAAAATAGCTCAAAGACAGTGAATAGCATCAGAATGTGATAACTCAGAATGTGCATAGTGTCCCATTGAAATATAGAACTTCTCTCTATTGTCCCTCTTTCCCTTCTGATGGAAGACAATCTCTAAGGAAAGATTATTCTTCATCACAAAATAAAGCCATTCTCATTAGATGTGGCCTGGTTATTTACATAGGTGCAGCAAGAATGACAATTTACCACATGACTCTTATATTTGCTTTGCTGAAATTTTCATGAAGAATCTCACATTGGACTCTTCTAAGCCTCTTGAGGATAGGAAGCCAAGCCACGAATAAGAATACTTAAGAATTTCCAAATTTTGGAAAGAGCACATTTATAAGAGCACAGTCTACTAAATAGTTATGAGTGATAGATAGCTTAAGAGAAAAGAGAAAGGGGCTCCTTATTACCAGAAAACAGAACATTAAAGCAGCAGCATTCCAAACAAAGTCCATATTCATCCAGTTCATTCAGTTCATTCAATCCAATTCTTGTTTCACTTTATCCAGGGCTAGTCATCTCATCAATTCCACCAATTCTTGACTAGACATCTGGAACTTCTGACTCAGTCCACTAGAATGATGTGATAGCTGTTTAAGCAATGCCATCAGTAGCCTTTACCCAAGAATACCAGGTATAGTTCTTTTCCACCAGGCTCTAAGATAGTCCTTCTTTGCTAAAGATGGAACACTCTGCCCTATAGCTGATTCCAAGTGATTTCATGGAATCATCAGGGGTAAAAAAAAGAAAAACCACAGACACAAAACTGTCTGTAGATGACTAAAGACTAAAAATGGCTATTGTTAACATATTTTTGATAATTTTCAAAAGGGAAAGGTCTGATGAGAATTCATTATAAAAATAATACAATTGATAAGGAAATTTAATTGTTTATATGAGACCTAAAAATCAACTCAAAAAGTTTTAGGCAAAATATACATAAACATAATGATTAATCCTATTTTCAAAGAAGAGTGGATATTGCATCCTGTTTATGAAAATGTGTGAGCATAATTTCTACAGGGAAAGAATATCAGATATAAGAATCCTGAGACATAGTATGCCATGAATATATCAAGCATATGATTAGAATAAAGCAATAATATATCTAGATTATCAAGCAAAGATACTCACTAAACCTGTATAAACTTAGGAAGAACATATCCAATTAGGATAAAAATGTAATTTTGCAAGGCTGATAACTCAGAAGACATAGATGTAATTATTAAGCCAACAACATCAAACTAGTTTCATTTGCCAAAGATTTACTTATATCAGGTAGCTTGAATTTTTAAAACATTTTGATAGGTTTCTATAAAAATACTTTTAAACATTAAACATATAAAAATTTTAATTTCCTTAATTTCTGAAAATTTCAGGAATATTTAAAATTATACAAGCTCTTATTTATCTCTTAGCCAATCAAATCTTAGCAACCAAAAGGTATTCTTTTAAAGAATTTTATAGTTTAATGGGGTAATACTATTTGGAGGTAGAAAAATATTACATGTGCATAATTCATACACATATACATACATACATATACATACATACACACAAATAGAGAACTTATAGCTTTAATTTTTAATTTTAAAATTTTAGCCATGGTTCAGACATAAACACAAAAACACAAAACTCACTGGTTCATATAAAAGAGCTGACTCTCGTTCTTACCTCACTTACATTTCCACAAAAATTATATTCCTGGTAGATGGGGCAACCTGAAATAATTTGCTCAATATGAGAGCTAAAGCATCTTCACCAGTATTTGCAAAGGAGACTCTTAAGATGTCCTTTGACCTGATATGTGACGCTATGGGTTCTCTGGACTAAATTTCCAGAAAGGGATGGAGAAGAAACCAAGGGGCCATCTGGTGTTTTCAAAGTCCAACTGAGTGGAGAAAACAGTCAGCCTGTTTCCAGTTAGCTTTTCCCGCCTCAGGCTGTTGCCCTTGATGTCTCTGAGCTCCTCCAGAGCCTGGACAGTGGTGGGAGACGTCAATCTCAAGTGACAACAGGGGGTTGAGGGGCCTGAATGAGAAAGGAAAGGTCTGGCGGAGGAGGAGTAGAGCTGCTAAAGGAGGAGGAACAAAGGATTCAAGGCAGCTACAGTGATGGTGAGCGACAGGTCTTAAAGGCACTAAGAAGGAAAATGGCCTTTGAAGAAAGAAATAGCCTCTGAAAAGTTTTTGTGGGAGAGGCATAATAATTGTCTCTTTGTACCAAACAATGAAAGCAATCCATTGTTTGGATGAGATCTTGGAGTCACCGTATTCAAGGGCCCCACTCAGAATGAGCCAATATGGGAAAATTCTAAGTCCCCCAAAGAGGTCATTGATATTCTAAGGTTCTTTTTTTTTTTTTTTTTTTTTTTAGTAAAATTTTGACATTTTTGAAGAAATTGGGTGGAATTAGTACCATAATGATGGAGTACAAATTCTACAATGAAGAGATCTGTGGGACAATGTTTAGACTGACAATCTCCCATGATTAATAAAAGGAACACCTTTTGGCGCTAAGGCCTTGGGACTTTAACCCAAGGTGTGATATCCTGGGAGAGTCAGGGGCTTAACCCATAGTCAAAAAAGCCAGAATGAGAAGACAGATAAATAGAAGAAAAAAGACAAAAATAAACGAAAACCAAAGCCAAAAACATTTGTCTGTTTATCGTGCTACAACAGACAAATGTTTGGAATGCTGCATTAGGAGTTATGACTCACCACTGTAGATCCTGGTTTCCTCAGCCAGGAAAGGACACAGTATCTGATAAGATGGAATTAGCACTTGGGTGAAGAAAGCAGTGTATGAGGGGTGGTCAACACTCCATCAAAGTCATGGCATCATTACTGTCAAAGAAAAAAAATGCAATCTGTATGTTAATATGAAAGATCTCTTTAAGGGGGATATTGCAATAGGAGGAGGGGGGTACTATAACAGGAAGACACTCAAAGACTAAGCCATAAATGTCTCAGGGAAGGGATGGGAGGCCAAAACTGTTAAATGCAGAGACTACTGGGACAGGTGGCTGTGAAAAGTAGAGGGAAGGATGTTGAAAGCTGCTGGTGGGAGGGTGTTTTTGGAACTTGCCAATCTTTGTCAAATATTGTGCTAACAGGAAAGTCAAGGCGGGAAATGTTGGTTTGTGGTTAGACACATGGGGTGGGGTCTGCACCTGAGCTAGAGCAAACAAGTTGAAGTGCAGGGAATTCACATAGCCTTGAGGGTTCAAGGTTCTAAAGTTGCTTCAAGGTCAAAGTTTGATTAGCCTTGTCAGCAATGAAAATTGGCTTTGAGATGTCCAAAGGGGACCCTGGAAAATCACAAAGATTTGTCCTTTCACCTTGTAAGAAGAGACATGTTAGAAATAATAGGGTCATTTGATATGTTACTAATGATGAGTTGCATGGGAAATATTGTCAAACCTGAGGAAATGCTTAGACTTCCCTAGGTTAAATTTGTACTGGTAAAATATTATTAACATAAATATTTAAACAATTGTATTCCATATGGGAAGGTTCTAGAGAATTGTCAATGTTTTTGTTGTCCATGATGTGTTTCTATTTATCAGAGTCCTGATGTTGCTTATTAGACAAAAGCAGTATAATTATACAGTATATAAAAAGCTATCAGTCAGTGCAGTTATTTTTTAAAACATTAACTTGGTTGCGACTTTACTGTTTTAATTTGAGTCTTGTGTATTCCAGGCCAGTAGTTTTCTACTGGGGATCCAAATCACTTCTCTATGGACATTTAGTAATCTACTAGTGTTTAGAACCTACTCCAGACTTACTGAATCTATTTACTTGATATATTCTTAAATGGACATCTATTGTCTCAGGATTTTTCTATGTTATATCTGAAAATGTTTTCTCTGTAAAGACTGTGTTCATCCATTTTCATGGATTAGATGTAATATTCATGTTTTTTTAAAATAGGCTTAAATCTTTTTACTTAAAGGTATTTTGTCTATATTTTTTTGGACTGGCTTTATTTTGTTTTTCACTCCATGTAAATAAGCAGATAGGCTTGTCATTTGCATTATCCTTATAATAAATTCTGTTCAGATCATTCCCTTATGAAAAATGTCAGTAATAAGTAAACAATAGCCATTTTTGGTCTTTTGTCATCCACAGATAGTTTTGTTTGTGTGTGTGTGTTTTTAAGCTCCTGATGCTTCCATGAAATCACTTGGAATCAGCTATAGCGCAGTGTTCCATCTTTAGCAAAGAAGGACTATCTTAGAGCCTGGTGGAAAAGGACTATGCCTGGTATTCTTGGGTACAGGCTACCGATGGCATTGCTTAAACAGCTATCACATCATACTAGTGGACTGCGTCAGGAGTTCCAGACGTCTAGTCAAGAATTGGATGCATTCATGAGACTACGAACCTAAGATCGAATGGAACAAAAATTAATTACATAGGACTGAATGAACTGGGTGAATATGAACTTTGTTTGGAATTGTGCTAATGCTTTAATGTTCTATTTTTGGGTAACAAGGAACCCCTTTTCTTTTTAAGCTAGCTATCACTCATAACTATTTAGTAGACTGTGCTCTTACAAACAGAAGTGAAACATTTATCTTTTCTACCCTGACTCACCCCTTCCAAAATTTGGAAACTCTTATTGGGTATTCTTATTTTCATGCCCATACGGTTATTTGCATACATTCAACAAGAATCTGACCACCTTGCTAACAGGACATAATTGGAAATTATGTTGGTTATGTAACTAGGCTTTACCTATAATGTCGTATTTGAGAATGATGTTCATTTAATCAGTTATGATCAGACACTTTTGAGGAACTAAGGTTGACTTTACGGGGGCCAATGCTTACTAAGTCCCTCTTGGGAAAACTGTCCTGGTTACTGGCTTTATAGGGGTGTCAGCCTCACAGGTGAGCAAGGAAGGTCACTTCCTCTTGGCAGGCCCAGGAATCTTAAGGTATTTTGGGGACCTCAAGGAAGAGAGGAATTCCCACCAAATCACTAGGCACTGCAGGTAAAAAATGATGGTGAATTCATGGCTTGGCTTCCTATCCTCAAGAGGCTTAGAAGAGTCCAATGTGAGATTCTTCATGAAAATTTCAGCAAAGCAAATATAAGAGTCATGTGGTAAATTGTCATTCTTGCTGCACCTATGTAAATAACCAGGCCACATCTAATGAGAATGGCTTTATTTTGTGATGAAGAATAATCTTTCCTTAGAGATTGTCTTCCATCAGAAGGGAAAGAGGGACAATAGAGAGAAGTTCTATATTTCAATGGGACACTATGCACATTCTGAGTTATCACATTCTGATGCTATTCACTGTCTTTGAGCTATTTTGTATCACTTTGTAAACTGCAGGTAACTCATGGATATGCAGACTCTGTCTTGTCTGGTAGAGACTTAATTGGCTTGCTCTCCCATTGTGGATAAACCAGTTGTGATGCCTACTTGTAAAGTGGATTTGGATCTGTTACTTGGCACAGATTGTCAACCCTTACCAAATTTTCAATTCTTCCACTTTCCTTCAATATCTGGCTGCAAACTAACCTTATCCTCCGCACTAAGCTTTTCAATTTTTCTCCCTCCTCCTTGACTTGGAGTCACTGAGAGCTAAAACCTGACTGCCAGATCCTTATTGGGACTCTCAGGCTGTCTTGTAGCTGGTCCTTGTCCCTAGGATCTGAAGAGTCACTGCAAGCTGAAGCCTGAGGACTCGTTATAAGCTTAGGAGGACTCATTACTACTGCAGACCATGCATGGCCCGATTTCTCCCTTGACAAGCTGCTGTCTGGGTCACTACTGAAGTCTGGTGAAACACTCAGGTCATCGATGTCTTTATTGGAGAAAGAGTCATGCTATGGACAACATCACCAATCTTCAAAAAACTCAGTGAGTGGGCTTCCCTGGTGGCTCAGTGGTTGAGAGTCTGCCTGCTGATGCAGGGGACACGGGTTCGTGCCCTGGTCCGGGAAGATCCCACATGCCGCAGAGCGGCTGGGCCCGTGAGCCGTGGCTGCTGAGCCTGCGCATCCGTAGCCTGTGCTCCGCAACGGGAGAGGCCACAACAGTGAGAGGCCCGCGTACCGCAAAAAAAAAAAAAAAAAAAAAAGGCGGTCCAAGCCTTCTTGTAGTGGTGTCAGGGTGTCACTCAGAGCATTGAGGTTCTCTTTAGAGAGCCTTTAGAGAGCCTGAAGTTTGACTCTCTCAGAGGGGAGCCCTGCACCTCAAAGTCATGTAGGAATGACAGAAGAAGCCATCCAGAAAGTTGTGTGTGTGTATGTGTACACACACACACACAAAATGTTTGTGATTTAAACGTTTACACTCTTCCAAATGAAGACACACACTGGACCTCACACAATAACTGTCTGCCTTTTTTCATTTAACAAACATTTTACCCAAGACCTGACACAAGCCAATGGATTGGACGTAGATGGAAGGGAGAGAGGAATCAAGGATAAAGGCTAAGTTTCTGATCTGAGCAACTTGATGGTGCCATTCACTGAGATGCAAAAATTCAGGATCTGAGCATGGATTGCTTAGGTTGCTTTTGGTCAGAGATGGAAGTGAAAGAGTTATTGTGTACATAAAAATTTTGAGAACCCTATAATACATTCAAACAGAGGCTGTATGGAGTCCTGGTACCATTCCAGAACAAAATACGTAAAATTTTATCGAGTGATAGTCTGGTTTTGGTATTTTCAATAAGGTCTTAGATGACTGCAGTTCAGCCACAGGGTCGAGAACCTGGAGCAGATTATGGTGCTGCCCATGCAATCTGGAATATGGTTGGTCTTAACGCAAAGAAGATCCATTCCATTTTGGACATGTGAAAAGGAGGAAATGACATAGCACTGAGCTGAGATTCAGGAATCCTGAATTCTAGCCTCAGCTCTCTAACTTTGCAGAAGGGCCTTCCCCGTTTTAGCCTTAATATTCTCACCTGTGAAGTGAAGCGATTGGGCTAGATGAGCAATCTCTTAGTCACTGCTCCCTAGATGACTAGGGACCCACAGTCTTTGGCAATATGTTCTGAATTGTACAAAGTATGGCACAGTGGTTAAAAACATGGCCTTGAATCCCAGCACTGCCATTCTCCAACTCTGTGACCCTGGATAAGTTACTTGGCCTCTCTGATGATTGATTTCCTTAGCTGGAAAAACTGGATCACAATACCTACCCCCAAGTCATTATAAAGATTAAACAGATTAATATCTATAAAGTACTTAGCATGATGACTCTCACCTGGAATCTGGTCAATAAACATAAATATTATTCTTGATGTCCTTTTGATTTACCTTGTAAACCCAGAGTTCCAGAGAAATCAAGAGAAGAGCACATAGAAATACATTTAGTTGATTTTACGTGTTTGCCTAATTTCTTTATAGGCTCACGTGGACATATCCCCCCACCACTGGGCCATGCTTGAACTGAAAGATGAGATTACAGAAACCTTCACAATCATTCATTCTCTACCCTCAGAATCTGTAATAACTGTACTTGAATAGTGGAATTATTCCTGAGAGTTTCTCTGAAACATTTTCAGTACAGAATCTTTACTTTTAAAAGGGGGATCCCTTTTCTCCACACCCTCTCTAGCATTTATTGTTTCTAGATATTTTGATGATGGCCATTCTGACTGGTGTGAGGTGATACCTCATTCTGGTTTTGATCTGCATTTCTCTAATGATTAGTGATGTTGAGCTGGAGAGGGTGTGGAGAAAAGGGAACCCTCCTGCATTGTTGGTGGGACTGTAAATCGATACAACCACTATGGAGAACAGTATGGAGGTTCCTTAAAAAACTAAAAATAGAACCATCATATGCCCAGCAATCCCACTACTGGGCATATACCCTGAGAAAACCATAATTCAAAAAGGGTCATGTACCAAAATGTTCATTGCAGTACTGTTTACAATAGCCAGGACATGGAAGCAACCTAAATGTCCATCAGCAGATGAATGGATAAAGAAGATGTGGCACATATATACAATGGAATATTATTCAGCCATAAAGAGGAACGAAATTGAGTTATTTGTAATGAGCTGGATGGACTTAGAGTCTGTCATACAGAGTGAAGTAAGTCAGAAAGAGAAAGACAAATACCATATGCTAATGCATATATATGGAATGTAAAAAAACGGTACTGATGAATCTAGTGGCAGGGCAGGAATAAAGATGCAGGCATAGAGAACGGACTTGAGGACACTGTGGGGGAAGAGGAAGCTGGGACGAAGTGAGAGAGTAGCACTGACATATATATACTACCAAATGTAAAATGCATGGCTAGTGGGAAGCTGCTGCATAGCACAGGGAGATCAGCTCGATGTTTTCTGACTACCTAGAGGGGTGGGATAGGGAGGGTGGGAGGGAGGCTTAAAAGGGAGGGGATATGGGGATATATGTATACATATAGCTGATTCGCTTTGTTATACAGCAGAAGCTAACACAACATTGTAAAGCAATTATACTCCAATAAAAATGAAAAAAGCAAAATAAAATAAAAACTGGAAAAAAAATAAAAGGGGGAAATAAGTCTCCCTTAAGAATACATTACTTTATTTGGAAAATACAACAGCAGTAATTGTTTTATTCACTTGTAACAATTTCACCATCCCCAAACTTACCCAGAAATGCATCTTTCTCTCTGGAAATGCCACTGCCAGGGAGCTTGTTTACACATTTTGCAAGGAAGAGAACAGAAGGAAGTGGATATTTATTATGTTAAGCCCTGTGCTGTGCTTTTTGATTAAATTTTAAACAGACAGGCAGCATTTTGAATGCATTAGACTCTTTGACCCCTTTAAAAATCTATTTTAGGTATATGCAGTAATTATTTACGTCTTAAGCTGGGTGTTGGATGCACAGATATTTAGTCTGTTATTTCGAGCTTTTTCATGTCTAAAATATTTTTATGATGCCTTTTATTTTGGTGGTGGTGTCTGCAGAATGAGTTTATTTTTGCAAATATTTATTTATTTATTTATTTATTTATGTTGGGAGATAAATGTTAAATTGTATTGCATTTTTTAGTAAATTTTCCCATTATTCTTTCCCCCCTCCAAATCAATTCCCCAATCGCTAGAAGAAGAGAAAGAGTTTTGTTAAAAAATAATTTTCTAATAATTTAATATTTCTTATTAATATACTCTAAGAAACATAAAATATATTTTTATATTTCATATATACAAATATAGAATATATAAATATTCTTTAAAGTCTTAATAAATTTTAGAACAATAACCCACGTGAAGCTTCCTGATTTTATGAGAGAAGGAAGAAGTAGAAGGAACACCTTGGCTTTTTTTCTCTAAGGATGTTTTGCTCTCTTGTATTTTTGCTCCCTTGCAAATGGATAGTTTGCTTCCCTTTTCACTTCCAGTTTCCAGACCTAATTCCTTACTGCCCTCTCCGACCTTTGAGAATTGACCTCAGTGGGATAGTCTAGTGTTCAGTGCTGTGGACTGGAGGATTGTAATCAATCTATAGGTGGTGAGAATTGAAAGGCATCCTAGAGATCAGCTATAGGGTGGTTCTCAAACTTGACTGAGCATCAGCATTACCCAGAGAGCTTGTTAAATATACACTATAGGGCCCATGCTCAGTATTTCTGATTCAGTTGGTCTAGGGAGATTTGATAATTTGCATTTCTAACCAGCTCCCAGGTGAGGGACGTGGTGTTGCTGGACCACACTTTGAGAAACACTAATCAGTGATTTAAGATATCACTGTTCATCTACTGCCTCACTTACTATTTTTTTAATTTGTAGAAATGCTTATAGAGCACTTTCTTTTAAAGATTTATTATTTATCTATTTATTTATTTTATTATTTAATTTTGGTTCCGTCGGGTCTTAGTTGGCGGCATGCGGGATCTTTCGTTGCAGTATGTGGGCTTCTCTGTAATTGTGGTGTGAGGGTTTTTCTCTTCTCTAGTTGTGGTGCACAGGCTCCAGGGCATGTGAGCTCTGTAGTTGTGGCACACTGGTTTAGTTGCCCTGTGGCATGGGATCTTAGTTCCCTGATCAGGGATCAAACCTGCGTCCCCTGCATTGTAAGGTGGATTCTTTACCACTGGACCACCGGGGAAATCCCGAGCGCTTTCAATGTATCAGACAATTAAGTCATTTAATTACCATAGCACTGCTACAATTTGATACTTTTCTTATTCCCATTTTACAGATGAGGAAACTGAGAAAGAAAGATAAAGTAATTTGCTCAAGTTCACAAGGCCAGTAAGTGGCAGAGTCTGGGCTCCAATTCAGCAGTCAGGCTCCAGATTTGGGCTTTTCACCCAGATGCCTTTCTGGCTAAGCTTTAACAGAATAAACAGGGTGCAGTGCAGGAATACAGAGGGGAACAATTCATTTAAACAAGAAAGATGTAGAAAAGAATTTGAGAATGTTGGAAGCATTTTCACCGGGTCATAAAGGAAGAGTAGAATTTCAGCAAGCCAAAATGGCAGGAAGACTGTTCCAGAGTCAGGAAGAATCATGCAATGTGAGACGATAAAGGAAAGTGCATGAAGTGTTCTGGGAATGAGGAGTCTGGCTTGATTGGACCATAGTTTGACTAGAGGTGCTGAGTAACAAATAAGACTAGAGACCATTGAGGGACCAGATTAAAAAGGGCCTTGAATGGATAGTGAAGATTTTAGATTTATTTTTTCCTGTCTTAAAGATGGACAAAGGTGAGTCCTTGAAGTGTTTTAAGTATGAATGCAGCAAATTTCACTTTCATTTGGTGTCAGTGTGGAGAATGGATGGAGGAGGATGATATTAATTAGAAGGCTGTCCAAGGATCCAGTTGAGGGATGATGGTAGCCTGGACTCAGGTAACAAGAGAGAGAATGGAGCTGAGAGGGGCTGGATTTGAGAAGCATTAAAAAGGTTTGAAATGAAAGAATTTCAAATATTGATTAAATAGTAATAGATTATTTGGAAAGAAGGGAAGAAAGTGAGGCTAAAGCAGACAAACCTTTATTGGACAGTTACCCGGGTTCCAGCCACTGTAACAAGCACCAGAAACACAAGAATAAATAAAACACAGGTCTATGCCTGCTCAGGAGAAAAATTCTGCAGCAACATCAGTAACCCCTCCTTCAGTTAAAAACACACTGGGATGTTGCATGACCCAGAGTGCAATTCTCCATGCTGAAGCTTGGTTGGGCTAAATAGCTTTGGATTCAGGAGGACCATTTCCCATCAGGAAGAATGGAATTAACTAGCCACAATCAACACGTCCTGCAGAAGACAAATGCCTCACCAGTAACAGCGCTTTCAGCTGGTAAACAGATCTGACACAGGCATCTATTGCTCCTTGTGCACTAATAAGTCTAAGTTGAGGCCCAGAAATCATTAGAGGAGGGAGAGCTTTCAATGAGCTCTAGGAGGAGAATAGAGTTAGGAAAAAGAAGAGAAAAAAACATTAACTGCAGTTAAGCAGCACCAACGATGCTAATATTAAAATTCATGAGAAAAGAGCTTGAGGAAGGCCTGAGCTGTTATAAAAGCTTGGTATAATTTCTCTTTTAGAAAAAAAGTTAGATCATTCTTTTAAAAAGAATCTACCCTAGAGTTTAGTAAAACCTCATAATAGGCTTTATCTTGTACTTTTTTTCTCACCCTTTCCTCCCCACAATGGTTAGAGGTTAGGCTGGACCACATCGTGAGTTGATAAATGTACCCACAGGCTTATTTTTCTTCAAAAGCGTGTTATAGGGGAAAGTGGAGGATGGTTTCCCCCAACTGTCTTACCAACTAACTAAGGGAAGTTGACTCTCATTCAACCTTTAACCCATTCATTTATTTAAGTATTCACTTAACAAACATTTTTTCATTCAACACTTGCAAGGTGCCTGGTAATCTGGGGTCTGAAGAGATTAATAAAACATCTTGAGTTCCCAGGGAATTTATACCTATACATCATTTCCTCTCTTAGGTAGTGGAACTTATAGTTAACCTGGGTTTGAGTTCTGGTTGCACCAGCTATTTGTACTTCCCAAACCTAGGTTAACCATGCAATACGTTGTCTACAGCAGAACACTTTGAGAGACAAAGGGGGCACCATTAATAATTGTTTTTATTATCTACTGCTATGGAATATACTACCCTAACATTTAGTGGTTTAAAACAGAAATGATTAAGAATCTCTCATGATTCTCCGTGTTGCCCAGGATTGGCGGGATGATTCTCACTTGCAGTATTTTGTGTGGCTGTTGACTGGGGGTAGTGTCATCTGAAGATTCAGCTGGGCTGAATATCCAAGATGATACCCTCGTATGTCCAGCAGCTGGTGCTGAGTGTGGACATGGAGCTCCACTGAGTGTGCAACCTGAGCACCTATATATGGCCTCTTCATGTGGCGTGGGTTTCTTACAGCATGGTGGCTTGGTTCTGAGACGGGTCTTCTGCACAAACGAGTATTTTATGAAACACAGGTGGCAACTGCAAGTCGGCCCGAAAGTGATGCCTGAAGTGGCAGAGTGTCACATCTACAACACTCTATTGCCTGACGGAGTCGTAGCACAGCCTGGAGTCAAGGGGAAGGATGGGTAGACTCTACCTCCTGATGGAGCAATGGCACTCATATCCCGGAGGAAATGAATTGATGGGTAGCCCTCTTGGAGAGAAGCTACCTCGATAATTACACTAGGGAAAGAGAAATAACCCAGGACTGCCCCAAGGACTGTCATCCAAACCTAGTTGCAGTCTCCTTACCTGTAAAATAGTGTAATAATAATATAACTCATTGTCTTATGATGAGGATTTAGTAAAGTAATCCAGGTAAAACTTGAAGCTATGTGTCTGGCACTGAGTAAACACTTGATGATGTCCAGCTGTGATGTAGTCTCAGGTGGTCAACTCTTCTCCATCTCCATGGCCACTGTCCTAGGTTAGGCCCTTGTCACTTCTCACTGAGAGTTAATAATCATTCTTGCTATTTCCATTTTCAATTCTCGTCTATCTATCTTTTAGATAGTCGGTGGTACATTTTTACATGGCATCATTTCTATCATGTCCCTCCTCTGCTCTGACCCCTTCGGCAGATTCTAGCACTGTCCAGCAAAGTCCAAACCTCTTTGGTATTTGAAGCCCTATATAATCAGGCTTCAAATGTTGTTTGTTCTCCAAACAAACTGGCCAAGCTATAGTTGCTCTAAACGGGCACCTCCCTCTTCTCTGCCGAGCTCCAGGCTGCTCTTTCTGCCAAGAATGCTCTTTTCAAAGTCCTGCATGTTCAACTTCCCATCCTTCAAGGTGTATCTAAAAGCTGACCTGCTCTCTCCTTCATCACCTCCCCATTTCATCTGTACATGCCTTGAGGCACTTGGAACTTTCTACCTTACATTATGATCTTTGGAATATATAGATGTTGCAAGGGCTGGAGGGAGGAAAAGAGGAAAGAGAGAGAGGCTGAAGTGAGATATTTCTGAAATATTCACTATTTTTTATTTCCAGTTCTACCATCACTTGTTTCTCTTTAAGCTAGGCTGTTGATAAAGTGTCTTGGATAAAGGACATGGCAGCAGAACAATGGTTTTGAGATTCAAAATCCTAAATCTTGGTGGTCAATAGAAGTAATTCATGGCATATACAACAAAACTGGAACAGGTGAAGATGGGGCAAGGTTTCCATCTATGAGATGAGAATATAATTTCCCCGGGCTTTGTTGAATGGAAAGGGGAACAGAAAATGTGCAAAGGTTGAGGGAACTGTGTGACCCCAGATACAGTACGAGAACTGGAAGGACTCTATAGGAGTAGAATCAGCATTCCAGGAAGACTCAGCTTCTCCTGAGTGAGCACTATTCTTGTCTCATCTCAAGGGGCTTAGCAATGGTACTGTCATTAGTGTCTCCAGCACAGGAAATGTTTGCCTGTGGACTCCTCAGCTGGACGGATGCCTATGTCTGCCTTAAACCTTTGCTTGGCCCTTGCCTGATTTACCCACTCACTGTCCTTGATTTCTCCTTCACCCACGAGAGAGGGTGGGCCCTGGTCTTCGACGCATGGAGGATGTATGGATAGAAATGGCTCTGCAACTATGCTTTGGTGGGAGCAGGCAGATTCAGCATGAGAACTGGGCTGAGCTGGGGCCGGTCTCAGGGCTGCATCGTGGTTATTATCATGAGTAATAGTATGTAAATACTTATGGAATGAAAGTCTATCTCTGAAAACATAAATGGCATTATTTGGGATTCTTCACAAGAGATTTGTCTCTTTTCTCCCATTCATTTATATTATGAATACTTTATTTATATTCATATAGCTTTATGGACATTTATTTGATGCTTTGGGTTAGAGTCCAATTCTACTTAGTCTACTTTTTTCTCAAATTGTTTTAGCTTTTCAGAGCAAGCTCCTTCAGTCAGCTCCTTGTGATCCTTTGACAAACCCCCATTGCTCTTGTTGTTTTGAGCACTTCCTTACTTTCTGGCACAAGATGCTCCCTGCTCATCTTATATATTCCCTGTCCCAGCCCTAGAATAAGCCATTTACCTAAGGAACTCTGGTGTCTTATTGGAGAATCGCCTTAGAACCAAGATTTGGACATTAAGAGGGCTTATTCTTTTGTCTTTTATTTAGGAAAGGGAGCACTTCCTAGAAGTCTTCTATTTCAATCTCATTAGCTGGCCAGGAGAATAAAGATTCAGTCCCCTTATCTCCTATGGTGGAGGAGGGTATAATTGGAAATAGGTGTTAAATAAACTAAGCTACAAGATTTGCCACCATGAGAGAGACAACCATTGCATCTGCAAACTAGACTACAACAAACATCTCACTGGCTTACTTGCAAATTTAAGGCATTCCATCATTGCAAAATTTTATGTTCCTATTTCATCTCTGTAAGTGCAGACTAGTAATCAACATAATAAAAATAAATATGGATTTTAACCACTTAGCATAGTGATGGTGATGATGGTGATGATGGTGATGATGATGATGATGATAGCCAACGTTTGTGAAATGCTTAGATAAGCCAGGGACTACATTAAGTATTTGGCATGCATTATCAGATTTGATCCTCAAAAAGTCCCTATGATGTAGGCATGATTTTCATGCCCAGATGCGGCAACCGAGGCTTAGAAATATTAGCGACTTGTCTAAGGCTAGCCGTTAGCGACGAGTGGAGCTGAAATTTGTGGCCAAGCAGTCTTTAACAAGAGTCTCAGCCTCAATTTCTCTGTTCCATGACTTGGGCATCCTAAGGGAAGACTTTGCTTATGGGGGTATTACATGTGCAGAATCTGTCGAAAGACACATTGCCAGATATTCATGTGGAACAGATAAAAGCTGTTAGATGCTCTACAGAGCACACAAAGTCCGTACGTTTATACCTATCAAACCACAAGTGGTTTCATCAATCAGAATTCAGCCAGACTCTGCTCACACGTGAGTCACACAGTCAGAGCGGTTTGTTTATGGAAGTTATGAAAACTTAGGACTCAACTCCAGCGGAAGATAATATGGAAATTCATAAGCAACATAAACTGATTGAAAAAGCAAAGAATGAATCAGTTAGTGACTACTAGAATGAGGTTACACCCATCACAAAACTGCACAAACAGCAAAGGATATGAGAAAAGCCGAACATTTGAAGGAGGTTGTGCCCAAAATAAAACAAGCAGATGGAAGAGGAAAACAACTTACTTCACGTGTGACTTTCACTTGACTTCTCTAACTCTAGTGGAGCTGCCTCTGATTTTGTACATTTGGTTTCAGGCTTAACTGAAACCAAACTCCATGGGGCATCCACATCATTTGCCCTGGTGGTCCATTATCACACGGTAAAGCAGTGGTGTAAATGAACATGCTCCCGATTTAACAGCCCAAGTTTGAATTCTGGCCTCTGACCTCTAGGTCTCAGTTACCCAGTCAGTGAAATAAGATATTTAAACCAAGATCTCAAGTTTGAAGTGATCTTAAGACTCATACAGGCCATCTCCTACCCCATTAATGCTTTATCTCTCTTACACCTGACTGCCCCTAAGGTCCCTTATTAAATCTTATTTTCTGAAATCTGTTATTATTTAGATTCATAAGTAGGACCCTAAGTCTAATGCCTCCTAATTCTATCACTAGGATAACCATACACCTTCTTCATAGGATATCTTTGAGAGTGAATGTTACTAAAAATTACTACAGAAGATTACACTGGGACAATAGGCAAAACTTGGAACCGTCCCAGGCAAACTGGGACATAAGGTCATGTTCTACATCTCTATCAAAACTGTTCTCAGATTCTTCACTCCAACTAAATTGTAAATTATTATGTATACTAATAGTTTAGATCATGAATGGCAAGATTCATGTCCATGACCAAAATTACTAATTAATCATAATACCTTTTTGTTGTTGGTAAAGATATAACTAGCTTCAGAATCCTTCTCAACACAGTGTCCCAGGAAGCCACTCTCAAAGAATAGGAGTTGCCAAACAAAATGGGGCCAAGTTGTGGATGGATTTGAATCCCATGCTGAAGAGCTCTTATTTTGGGCTGAGAAATTTAAAAAAATCAAATGTGATATGGTAATATGGAGTATGGAGTATGGAATATGTGGAGTGTGGAGTATGGAGTTGAATGTTGGAAGTAGGAAGTGGGATATCTTGATGGAAACTGAGTGAACAGAGGTGATGAATCAAGTTAAGCAGGATCTGCGATAGTCCAAAACATATTATCTTCTTAACTACATTTCTGTTTAATATCTTTAGTGATGTCCCATGAGAAGGGAAAACGGAGGAAGCAAGGGAAGAAGAAAGAGAACAAGGAGTGGAATCTCTATCATTTATTAAAATCCTAAGATTTGCATGGTTCATGCTGGGTATTTCCAAGTGTCTGGGTATTTTCTCATCTTATTGACAAAACAAACCTATAATCTGACACCCTTGCCTGTTACCCTTTCTAATGAGGGCATTAAGACTAAGGATGGTTAAATAACTTTTGACACCTCCCCCAGTGATTTTCAAACCAAAGTTCATATGACTACAAAGTCCTTTTTTCTTCCACTAAACCATATTTCCACACCAAATAGAAAAAAAAAAATCAAATTTCTTAGTATTACACTCAAGGCTCCCTATACTGCTGAAGTACTGGTATTACAATGAGGAACCAAACAATCACCATCCTCAAATAACTTTTTTTTTTTAATATAAAAATGTCCCAGCTCCTCACCCCTTCCCTTTGTTCATGGTGGAATTAATGTTTTCTTTCCTTTGTTTCTCCTAACATTACAAATAGATTGACCCTTGCACAACACAGGTTTGAAATGCGTGGGTCAACTTACACACAGATTTTTTTCAGTCGTAAATACTATCTATGATCGCTGAATGATCTGCAGTTGGTGGTATCTGCAGATGTGGAACCTCAGATTCAGAGGAACCAGGTGTAAGGAGGGCTGACTATAAGTTATATGAAAAATTTCAACTGCATAGGGGGTCAGCACCCCTAACCTGTGTGTTATTCAAGAGCCAACTGTGTATACAAAAATTGCAATATAATTGACATATAACATTATATTAGTTTTAGGTGTACAATATAATAATTTGATATTTGTATATATTGAGAAATGATCACCACAATAAATCTACTTAACATCCATCACCACACATGGTTACAAATTTTTTAAAATAAACATATTAAAAGATAATTATCTGATTTATTACATATTTACAGTTCAAGGTTTTGAAGTACAGGGGCCATATATTAGGATTCCCATAGCTTCAGTGCTGAGAAAAGAACCTCCTGATTTGCAGAAGAATTACATGGAATTGACTTTTCCCTAGTAGCCCAATAGCATCCTTTTCAGTTCTCCCTGCCCACAACTGTTTTCCTCCCTGGATATGTCCAGAACGAAGAGAGCCTGAGATTTTGGGGATTCATGGGTATTGAATCTCAGTCAACAGCACAGCAGGAATGAACAATGCTTCTTGAGCTTCTTCTTAACCTCAAGGCTCCTGACTCAGCCATGGAGTCAGTTTTTAATTTCTTCCTCTGCCTGTGTCATCTTTCTCCATAGAGGCTGAGGACCCCTTTATAGAGAATACAGAAGCTAATTCGTTCTTTCCACGGATCAAAATTATCTGGACAAGTTCAAGTGGTAATGTAGGAATGGAAGTGAAAGATAACAACCAAGGGCACTGGGTTATAATAAAATAGGAAAATTGAGTGAAAAGAGCACCTAGTAAGTAGAAATGAGGAATAACCCTCTAAATGAGGTTGACAGCACCTTTTCTTCTGGAGTCAAAACAGAAGAGAACACATCGCTGAAGACTCTCTGTGTCAGGCGGTCCCTGAATATCATGCTGATGTACGTGTTGA
Organism: Neophocaena asiaeorientalis asiaeorientalis; assembly: GCF_003031525.2. Taxonomy (NCBI): domain Eukaryota; kingdom Metazoa; phylum Chordata; class Mammalia; order Artiodactyla; family Phocoenidae; genus Neophocaena; species Neophocaena asiaeorientalis. The sequence continues at coordinate 9,995,557 of NW_020172779.1, forward strand.
CCTCTTTGGTTTCCCTGATTTCTGTGCTTGCCATAGCTAACACCCCTGCTGCCTCACCAGAAAAAGAGAGAGGCGTCTCTTAATGATATTTCTGAATGCCAGCCTTTCCAAGAAAAAGAATCCAAGACGCTTATTAATTTAAAAAAATGGGGTAATTGCAGTGTGTCAGATCAAATTTGAACCTGAAGATCAAACATCAAATTTCAGTGCTGTGACAGGAAGTCCCTTTAGATATATGCAAGGTCAGTGAATGTTTAATCAGAGAACAACAACATCCTTCTCACATCAGTGCTCAGATTTTCAAGTTTCACTGGCAGAAATATTCGTTAAAATCTCAATTGCGTAATTTGTTTTTGCTGTCATCTTCACTGCCACCTACTATACTAAAAATATTATTAAGCATTGTATTTTGAATGTAAAAGAAAACATGCATGTGGCATGTCTATACTGTGTATTAAACTTTCTAAATTGTATATCTACGGTAAATGGAGCAATGTATGCATTTTTATTGGGGGAGGACTTAAGTATATAAAGTGTATTGGGGCTTCTCTGTGAAGATTATTCAGGTCTGAGAGATAGGAGTATGTTTATTCTAATCCATGCTCAGCCAAGATTTTCTCGATTTGTAAAATTGGGGCTCTGTCATCTAATACCCTGCTGTAGGCAGAATAATGGTCCTCCAAAGATGTCCATGACCTAATCCCTGGGATCCATGAGTATGTTAGGTTACATGAAAAGGGGAATTAAGGTTGTTGTTGTTTCTAAATGTTTCTAAAAGATAATGCAAACCTCTACCTTCACTTAAGGCCATCCCCAAAGATGAGCAAGTCATTTCTCTCACATTTTTCAGTAGTAGCACCAAAATCATTTATCTTCTGTGTTGGATTCAGAGAACACTGCCTTTCAGGAACCGTGGAGCAGTGGCATTCACAAGCTGAACCTGACATCTGTCCTCATCATTGTGAAGAGTTACCTTGATTTATTATTGGTTGAATTGCCTCTCCAACTCTTTCTTTAGCGGAACAGACTCAAAATACGACCATGAGCCCTTCCCATCTTTACTATTCCTTTCACAGCTAAGACCCAGAACAGAACTGTATGTACTCTCGGTTAAATTATTTTCTTTTCAATTTCTACATTAAAATTACAAATGGCTAGCAGCCCCTCATGAAGCAGGTCCCAACTTTCCACTAAAAGAATCATGAAAAAAGAGGGAAAAAAAAAACAACATTAGATGAGCTGGGTGGAAGAACATTTACCATTCTAGTTTACTCTGCCTCATGAACCTTCCACTGAGCACTTCTTACAAAAGAAAGACTGATTAAAAATGCAGTGGGATAACTCTTTGTTTCAAGATTTGTGCCAACTAGAATTGTGGACAGCTACTTCTCTAATATATGTATTAGTCCTCATTATTTATGAAGCATCAACTGTGTGCCGAGTATTCTAGGTGGTGCAGATAAAGCCATTAATAAGACAAAAAAAGCAATCAGGACTTTATGGAGGTTGCATTCTAATTATGGGATAAGACAACAAATAAACAAGATAGTATCAATGCTGGAGAGAAAAAGACAGTAAGGAGAAAAGGAAATGCTGGGAGGTAGTCTTTTTATTTAGGGGTATCAGGGGATATCCCTAAGGGTGTGCTCCCCAGGGAGCCCTAGTAAAAGGTGTTTCTGGAAGATGGCACAGAAAAATCAAAGACCCTTGAGGTGGGAGGTTTGTTGGCATGTTCAGGAAGAGCAATGAGGAGGCCAGTGTGGCTGGAGCTAATGGCCAAGGGCAAGGTTGGTAGGATTTAGATCTGAGAAGCACAGGTAGCAGAATTGTTACAAGTGATAGAGCTCATTGTAAGGACTTGACTTTTACTTCAACTGAGATGGGAAGTCATTGGAGAGTGTTGAGGAGAAGAACGTTATAATCCCACTTATATTTGAAAACGGTTACTCCCAGCGGCTGTGCTATGCAGAAGCAGCAGAAAGAGGGGCAAGAGCAGAGGCAAAGAGACCAGCCAGGGGGCTATTCTCAGGTAGAGAATTATGGCAGCTGAGTAGTAGGCATTGGTAATGAGAGGGTTGCAAGCTCTGGAAATATCTTAAGGGTTAAGCCAGCAGGACTTGCTGATAAAATGCATGTAATTTGTGAAAGAAAGAAACAAAAGAGAAGTCAAGGCTATTCTAAAGTGTTTTTCTTGAGCAACTAGAAATAATGAAAATGTCATTGTCACAGACTGAATTGTGTCTTCCTGAAATTCATATTTTGAAGTCCTAACCTAACCCCTAAGTGACTGCATTGGAGATAGGGCCTTTAAGGAGGAGGTCAAGGTTAAACAAATGAGGTCATAGGGGTAGAGCCCTGATCCCATAGAACTGGTGTCCTTTTAAAAACGTAAAAGACTCCAGAGCTCCATATTTTTCTGCCACATGTGGACGCAGCAAGAATGTGGCTGTCTACAAGCCAGGAAGAAGACCCTCACCAGAAATCAAATCAGCTGGCACCTTGATCTTGGACTTCCCTGTTACCAGAACTGTGAGAAATAAATTTCTGCTGTTTAAGTCACCCAGTCTATGGCATATTGCTATGGAAACTTGAGCAGACTAATTCAGTCATTAACCAAGAAGCAGAAGGGAGTTTTAGGGTCAGCGATGAGGGAGAAAACAGTCATTCCTCTTTTGGACGCATACAGTTTGACATGCCTATTGACTATCAAAATAAAGATACTGTACAGGCAGTTGGATTAATGAGTCTGCCATTCAGGGGAGCACTCAGGGTAGATATAAGTGTTTATATGTGTATAAATTATATTTAAATCCATGAGACTGGTGATACTAGAGATGAGTGTAGATGGAGAAGAGAAAAAGTCCGCGCACTGAGCCCTGGGCCACTCCAGTACTAAGCAGTCATTGATATGAGGGCAAATGCAAAGGGGACTGAGAGGGATGGCTAAATTGAGAAGAGAACTGAGGAGGTGGAATTTTCTTGAAGGCAATTAAGAAGTGTTTCAAAAGGGAGACTAAGACCGACTGTGTCAGATGATCCATATGTCAGGTGAGATGAGGCTAAGAATCGATCACCGGATTTACCATTGTGGAGGAAGGTCATTGGTAAGTTGTTATGAATTGTTTTAGTATGGTGGTGGGATGACAGTCTGATTGAAGTGGAGCATGGAATAGGGGATTGAAGACAGACAGCGTATCACTGTTCTGAGGTATGATATGTAGACGTCAAAGTTTATTAGAAATGGCCCCTAGCCATCCTGGAACTAAAAGTCTAGTGAGATAGAGTATGCTAGGAATGGTAGAATTTAATACATTTCACTCATTTAAAGTGTGAAAGCAAAAAGAAGAAACAAGTAATAGAGCCAGGAGGAAACCACCATGCCCTCCTCCTAAGTGTAGATAAGTTCCATTAGATGAATATCTGCTATACCTGCGAAACTGCACTGAGGCTAAAAATACCCTGTCTGTAGGCAAAGAGTGACACTTGATGGCTCTCAAAGCCTCATCTCATTTGAGTACAGAGGGCAGCCTATACACAGAGTCTATGAAAAAATAGTAGCAAATAGGAATGAGGAGAATATTCTGAACTCTAAGAGAAAAATATATCAGAGAATTATCCACTGCAGGACCAGAATAAAATGTTTGGACTCTGTTGGAATCCACAGTATAGACTGTAGAGAGAAAGCTGAGATAGATGCCATTAGGAGGGAGTAGGCTTACTGGGAACTCTAAAAGAATAAATTGCAAAGGAGAGATAGAGGATGTAAAGGACCACAGGAAATGTAAATGGAATGAAGTTAAAATCTATCATGGAGAAAGTGAAAGCCAAATTTTTTTTTAACATCTTTATTGGAGTATTATTGCTTTACAATGTTGTGTTAGTTTCTGCTGTATAACAAAGTGAATCAGCTATATGCGTACGTATATCCCCACATCCCCTCCCTCTTGCGTCTCCCTCCCACCCTCCTTAACCCACCCCTCTAGGTAGTCACAAAGTACGGAGCTGATCTCCCTGTGCTATGCAGCTGCTTCCCACTAGCTATCTATTTTACATTTGGTAGTGTATATATGTCAGTGTTACTCTCTCACTTCATTCCAGCTTACACTTCTCCCTCCTCATGTCATCAAGTCCATTCTCTACGTCTGTGTCTTTATTCCTGTCCTGCCCCTAGGTTCATCAGAACCTTGTTTTTTAGATTCCATATATATGTGTTAGCATATGGTATTTGTTTTTCTCTTTCTGACTTACTTCACTCTGTATGACAGACTCTAGGTTCATCGACCTCAGTACAAATAACTCGATTTCGTTTTTTTTATTGAAAGCCAAATTTAAAGTACAAAACGTAAGATCAAATGTGGAGGATACAATTGATAGGCTTTCCAGAATTATTGAAGAAAAAGACAAATGAATAAAAACAAAGGGCACTCAACGTTGAGGACTAAGGTTAAAAATCCAGCTTGGTAAAGATTCTGAAACACTAACAACCAAAAACTTAAGAGAATCCTCCTGAGATGAATGTTTTTCCCCAGTATTTGTTTTGTTTTGTTTTAATTTTCTTTTATTTATTTATTTGTTTTAATTTTTGGCTGTGTTGGGTCTTCGTTACTGTGCACGGGCTTTCTCTACTTGTGGCAAGCGGGGGCTACTCTTCGTTGCAGTACGCGGACTTATTGTCGCGGCTTCTTTTGTTGCAGAGCACGGGCTCTAGGCACGCAGGCTTCAGTAGTTTTGGCACGTGGGCTCACTAGTTGTGGCTCGTAGGCTCTAGAGCGCAGGCTCAGTAGTTGTGGCACACGGGCTTAGTTGCTCCGCGGCATGTGAGATCTTCCCGGGCCAGGGCTTGAACCCGTGTCCCCTGCATTGGCAGGCAGATTCTTAACCACTGTGCCACCAGGGAAGCCCTTTCCCCAGTATTTGGACTGAAAAGAGTTTGATCAAAATTGACGCAATGGGACCATTCTAAATTTTTGAATTACAAAGTTATGTAAGATATATTATGATATATAATAATTAAGCAAGAATAATATTGTCCCAGAAATTGGTCCATAGACCTAGAGCAATGGAATATAAAAAATAATCCAGATGCTTTGTGACCACCTAGAGGGGTGGGATAGGGAGGGTGAGAGGCGGGGAGACTCAAGAGGCAAGAGATATGGGGATATATGTATATGTATAACTGATTCACTTTGTTATAAAGCAGAAACTAACACACCACTGTAAAGCAATTATACTCCAACAAAGATGTTAAAAAAAAAAACCCAGAAAAAGACCCAGTAATATACAGAAATGAGATATATGACAGAGGAGGCATTAAAACAAATGGGAAAATAGTAGACTATTCAAGAAATATATCACATAAAAATGATATCATTCTACTTCATGTGATATGCAAAAACACATTCTAGGTGAATTAAAGGCTTAATGTGTAAAGTAAAACTTTAAAAACTTCCAAAAAAATTATGACCTTAGAAAGGAAAGAATATCTTAAACAAGACCCACAGAACCCAAATCATTAAAAAAAAGATACACTGACTATTTCCAAATTTTATACACTTTTCAGAAAAAGACATAAAAATGACAAGCAGTAAGTAGACCTGGAGAAGATTTTAGAAACACACATAACTGGTAAAGATTTTGTATCTAGAATACAAAGTAGAATAACTCCTACCAACCCATAAGTAAAAGGTAACCAAAAAGAAAACAAATATATGTGAATAGGTAATACACAGGTAAAACAAAGCATTAATGGCTAATAAATTGGAAAAAAAAGCCCAACCTTGCTGGTAGCTAAGGAAGGAAAAATAAAACCCATAATGAGATATATTTTCATGTAACAAGGTTGGCAAAAATGAAACATTCTGATGAAACCAAGTGTTAGCAGGGATGGGAATGAAGTTGGAAACTCCAGTTGCTGGTGAGAGTGCAAATTGCAGCTGCCATTTTGGGAAGAATTAGGCACTATCTAGTAAAATTAAAGTCTATGTAAAGGCACATCTATAGCTCAGTAATTCCATTCTGAGATTCTGACTCTGGATATCCTTTCACAAGAAGACACGTACAAGAATCTTTACAGCCGTGTTGTTTGTAATGGTAAGAAGTTGAAAAGAGCCTAAATGTTCATTTAAAGGAGAATGATCAGATTGCAGTCTATTTAATACCACTTTTAAATTATTCAAGTGAAGATACATATATCATTATAGATAATCTCAAAAACAGAATGCTGAATGAAATAAGCAAGTTACAGAATAGTCTGTGGAATATATCACTTTCATAAGGCTTAGAAACATGCAAAACACTATTATATATAGTTTATGGATATATATAAACATATGCATGTACACATATATATGTAATAAAGTGTATATGTACTAACAATTTTTAGACGTAGGGAAAGATCAACACTAAATTCAGGATAGCAGTTAACTGGTGGTCATAGAGAAACTCCTATTTGTCCTCATAAAGCTTTATTTCATAAACTGGGGGAAGGGCATATTGGTGGTTTTATGATGGATTATACCACTTACAAGCACAAGACAGTTAATGTAACAATACATGACTATAATAATAATACTAATTCACAATTCCAGATTACTTTTACAAACATTGTGAAGTATGTATTATAGGGGATGGGATAATAGTGAAAGTGAAAAATGTCCTGAGTTCTATACCTTATATTTTAGAAATAAATTATAGCATTTCATTTGCCACTGATAACTAGAGAAATAGAGCTTAAGAGTTGTTTTTTTTAAAAGAAAAAAATCTTAGCAATTTCTACATGTAAAATTACAAAAGCAAGACATATGAACTTTCCAAAACACTGGGAAGGTAAAAGCAAATGAAACTTTGTTTTTATAGAAAATGATATAAAAGAACATGGAAGCAGAAAAAAACTAGAAAGCACAAAGAGTAATAGAAGAGATATTAATCACTGCAGCTGAATAGAAAATCATTTAACTGGAATATCCAGTACTTGACCTGTTTGGATTAAGAATTTGGGGGGAGGGGTGATTTGGAAATCTTAACCTCAAAATATGTTTTATAAAACAGAAGTAGAAATATAATGTTGTACACATGAAACTTACAATGTTATAAACTAATGTTACCTCAATAAAAGGAAATCTTATTATATGTTTATATATTCTAGTGCATATGGCATAATTTAAATTTAGAATTTCAAAAGAAAAACAAATTTAAGAAAAAATATTTGTTTTAAAAAAACTTGTATGTTACCTAAATATGTCTTGCCAATCATTGAAGAATGTGTTAAGTATCTGCTATCGCTTTGTTTCTGGATTGATCCGAATATAGGTGAAAAAAATTTTTTAGTAATGAAAAAACATAATGCAACTTCTTATCAGTATTTAATGACAAAATAACAGAACTTCTAATGTGCACTAATTCTCTTAGGTAATTTAGCATCAGGCAATAATATTAAAATAAATGTTTAATTAAAAAGCAGTGGAAAAATAGCTCATCAGAATGATAGTCTGATACGCAGTAAAACAGTGGTTAAGATCACAGACTCCAGAGGTGGTCTGTTGTGTTTGAATATCAGCTCTGATATTTACTGGTTTATAACCTAGGCTAGCTACTTAACTATTCTGTGCCTAATTTGCTCATCTGTAAAAGAGAGAATAAAAATAGAGGCCAGGTATAATATTTAAAATATTCATCCACTAGTAATGTAACAAATTATCTTTGGATAAATACATACATTAAAATATTTTATTGTCTAAATACACAGAGTATAGTGCTTAATAAGGAATACGTCATAGGGCCAATTCTTTATCAAATCATTTTATTAATTTACCAATCATTTGTTAATTGTAAGAAATTATTATTGTGTTTTTTTGTTTAACTGAGCTGCCACTAGTTAAATGAGATTCCTATTAAGCCATAATTTGACATAGGAATTGCATCAAAATTTCCCAACAGCCCCATTAAATTGATTATCATTAGGTCCTTGGTGCCTGGGGCTTTGTTGCCGCCAGAAGGTGGTTCAGTGTCTAGTGCTTTACTGCAGCCAGAGGTGGTTAGATGCATTGCCTACAAGTCATTTCCAGGTATTCATTTAGAAGCCAATGTAAGTTATACTGCTTGGTCCGCGATGAAAATGCTGCTAGTAATAACACCTGCAGTGCCACCTAGTCAGATATCCCTGACAGTGGTGGCCTTCTCAGGAGCAGCTGGCAGGTACTGCAGACACCCCTGGCACCAAAGCCATCCCTGTAGCCTTAGTTGGTCTACATTCATCTTCCCTCCTACCACCCAGCATCACTCCCAGACCTCATTACATGCCTCTCTGGCCACTGCTGCGTAACATTATTTGGTGAACCGTAGTTAAAGAGTTGCTCTTTACCAACTAATATGAATGGGTTTCAATATTTCTCTGACTCATATGGCAGTATTATGTGTACCACCTGATAGTATATACTCTTATAGGGCCTTACAGAACTTTGTGAAAATTATATAAGTTAATACAGGTAAAGCTCTTAGAAAAATGCCTCACATATGGCAACCTCTCAATATATGCTACCCATTATTATTAGCTAAATTATTTTAACAACATTTTTAGAAGCTGAAAGAGGCTGCAATAAATTCTCAATAGAAAAAAAATCCCATTGTTCTTACTGTAAATTTGTTGGTCAAACTTCTCTTCCAGTTTGTACTTCTTGAGTATCTCTAGTTCAGTCATACATGATACTTTTTTGGTGAAATTTATAATATTTTCAACATGTAAAACATCCAATGATAGAATGATAGAGTTCTTTCCTATTTCAAATGCGCTCTGTAGTAATGAGTTCTTACCTTAGTAGTTTAGTCATTACTACATCATGAAGTAATAATTTGTGCTCCAAGATATAACCTAATCACCAATATTCTATCATTTAAATTGTCAGTTAAATGATGGTTTTCTGTATAGTAAAACAAGTAAATGGATTAGTTTTCTTAGTAAGTAGCAAAGGTTTAAAACACAAAATCTAACATTAAGTTTTTAACAAAATACATACTTAAAATTATTTTTTAAAACTTTAAAATTACAGGAAAATATTTGACAGATAAACATAAAATAAAAGGGCAGGTAAGAATTACATTATCGGAGAAGAAAGAATGCAAAGAAAAAGGTATTAAATTCTTATTCTTTTAAAAAAGACATTCTTCTTTTCACATTCTCTCCTCTGCCAATGCTTCTGTCTTCCTACTGACTTACAAAAAGAGATTCCTGTTCTTCTTGTCCACCTTTTAATTGCTCTTCTCCCAAGAAGGATGAATGGCTATTCTGATTTATACATGTTGTCAGTGGGGTCTCAAAAACATCTCATTCTGTCTCTCTGTCCCTATGTCTGTCTCTGTCTCTGCATCTCTTTTTCCCTCTCTCCCTCCCTCTCTCAAGCATAGTGGACTGTCTTTTCTGGGTCTTGATTCCGTGTAATAAACCTGCCTCTGCTCTCTGCATTTAAGCCTGTAACTAAACCAGGCAGACCCTGTTGTTCCAGTTCCGATTTCTTCAATTCAGAGGGAAAGGAAAGGTTAGCCAGACCTTTGCCTCAAGTCCCTACTATCTTTAATAATTCAAATTTACTGGGAAATATTATAGTGGTACAACATTTGGTCAATTTGGCATAATTTATTTATTCAATAAATATTTATATCAAATGTCTACTACATTTTAGACACAATCCTAGAGTTTTAGTATATATTAGTGGGAAAAAAGACACATACTCCTGTTCTTATGTATCTTATATCTTTTTATTTATACTCCTGGCCAAAACCCTTGAAAAGGGCTGAAGAGTAAAATTTAGAGAGGAAGAAAGATAACAACATTACACACTCCTTCATGATAAACAAAAAAAATCCTTTCAGCAAACTAAAAATAAAAGAGAACTTCTTCAATCTGATTAGGAGTTTATATAAAGAGTTTTATAGGTATTGTCATCCTTAATGGCGAAAGACTGAATGTCTTCTTGCTAAGACTGGAAGCAAGGCAAGGATGTCCACTCTCATAACTTAAAGGCAAGAGTAATTTGGAGGTTCTAACAAGTATAGTAAGGCAAGAAAAAGAAACAAAAGATATAAAGATTGGAAAGAAAGATGTAAGTCCATTTTTATTCACAGATAATATGATTGCATACATACAATATGTAAGGGGATTTGCAAATTACCAAAAGTAATCATTTATTTTGCCAAAATTATTGCATATAAAATCTATATACAAAAATCAGTCATACTTCTATATACTAACAAAAAACTTTTGGAAAATACAATAAAATATGTAAAAACACTCATCTTAAATATTTATAATAAATTTAATTAAAGATGTATAAAGCCTCTACACTAAAAAAAAAAAAATGCTCCTGGAATACCTAATTAATTGGAAATACACCATGTTTATGGGTTGAAAGACTAGATAGTTTTTAAGTTGGTGGTTCTCTATCAGCTTATAGATTGAATGTAATCCCAGTTGATATCACAAAAATTAAAAAAAAAAGAAGAAAGATATGGAAAGCTACTTCTAAGATTGGTATGGGCATGTGTATAGCCTAAAAAATCTTGAAAACAAAGAACAAAGTTGGAAAACTTATATCACCTGACAATAGCAAGGTTGGGATACCTAAACTGTCAGATTTCAGGATTTACTATAATTCTACTCGAAATCAAGATTGTCTGGTATTGACATAAAGATAAATCTGTGGGAAAAAAAGGGAAGCCCAAGAGTAACTAATCACGTATATGACCAACTGATTTCAAGACAGTGCCTAAGAAATTCATTGGGGAAAAGAGCAGTCTTTCCACTAAATGGTCCTGAAGCAACTGGCTATTCATATTTAAAACATGAAGCTTAACCCCTTTCTCACAGCATAAGAAAAAAGTTAACTTAAGATACAGACTTAAATGTGAATGCTAAAGCAATCAAATTTTTTAAAGAAAACAGAGGGGAATTTCTTTATCACTCTGTTAAATTGGACTTTATCAAATTAAAAACTTCTCCTCAAAACATTATCATTAAATGTAAAAATACAAGCCACAGCCTGGGAAAAGCTATTTGAAATAAAATATAACTGATGAACTCATATGTAGAATGTTCAGAGAACTCTGATAAATCAAAAAGGAAAAAGATGAACACCCAACTTTTAAAAAATGGTAAATAATTTAAATAGGAACCTCACAAAAGAAAATATCAAAATGGCCTATAAGCATATGGAAAGGTACACAACATCATTAGTCTTCAGAGATGCAAATGATGAGATATTTCCCCAAACCACCAGAATGGCTAAATTTTATAACACCAACAATATTGTGTCATAGGTTGCTAAGAGCACCCTGAAGTTCAGTGATTTACTAGAAGGACTCAAATAGAGTAAATAATTCTCCCAGCAGTGATGCGTGACAAAACATATGGAATACTGTTAAACAGGGAAGCTCAACCAAGCCTTGGTATCCAGGGACTTTATTGGAGTTTTGTCACATAGGCATGGAGTGTCATGTAGCTGACCTTATTACTTGGTCTCCAGTCCCTCAGAGGTTAGACTGATATAGCATGGTCCATTTTTCCCATCATAAATCACATTGTTAGCAGGAATGCTTGGTCTGGTATACAAAGTCACTTTTATCAGGCAAGACATTCTGAGGATTCAAGGTTACTTTCAGGAGCTGGTCAAGGAGGAGTTGATTGTTGGCACGCGCAGGGTTTGAGCACCCTAAACCTGGTGAGTTAAACATTTATTGGAGAAATATAAAGTGTTGGTGATGATATGGAGAAACTAGAACTCTTATGCATTGCTTGTGGGAAGTTAAAATGGCAAAATCACTCTGGAAAACTTTTTAAAGTTTGTAAAAATATTAAAGTACACATACTCTGTGACCAAGAAATTTCACTCACACATATATGCCAAAGAGAAATAAGTGTATATGTCCATAAAATATTTCACAGGAAGATTCATAGCAGCTTTATTCATTATATTAAAAAATGGAAACAGACTAAATGTCTATGGACAGGATAATAAATAAATTGTAGTATATTCATACAATGAAATATTACTCAGAAATTAAAAGGAATAAACTACTGGTGTACATAACAGTATTGAAAGAGTCCTTAACATTTGCTCTTGATCAAAAGAAGACAGACACAAAAGAATATAAACTGTAAAAATTTCATGACTATGAAGTTCAAAAACAAACAAAATGTATCTAATGTTACAGAAGTCAGAATAATGGCCAAGCAGTTAGGAAGAGATATTGACCACAGAGAATTGTCTGAGTTGTTGGAAATACTATAACTTGATATGGAAGGTAGTCACAGAGATACAGACCTGAAAAATTCATTGAGCCAAATAATTAATATTCGTGTATTTTACTACATGTACTTTTTTCTTTAAATAATAAAATGCTTAATTTTTTTGAATTTCTTAAAAGTTTCTATCACATGGTATGCTCTGAACCAGTATATCTGAATGAATGAACAACTGAATGAATGCTTATCTTGATATTTTTGCTCTGTTCCCATGCTCATCAAGCCATATTCTGAAAATAAATATGTCTATCTTTGTATAATTATCTATAGGAAGAGAATGCAATGAGCAGAAGGCACAGGCAAATAGTTCACTTGATGATTTTATTTTTATTGTAATTGAATACGTTGTCATTCTAGTATTTATGGGTCAGTATCATGTGAATTTAGAAATGGAGGCCAATACCTAAGAACTGGATTATCACTGGGTATATTAGCAATTTTATTTCAAATGAAGAAAGCTCAAAATTAGACTGTGAGATAGAGGGATTTCTGTAAGGTTTTCTCCCTCATGTATACCTGCCTGAGTGCTCTGTCAGCCTTTGTAAGGCAAAAAACTGTTACATTAAATACTTCTATCAAACTGCTTGACATGTTAATTTCTTAAAAACTCAGAATTATTATTGTGAGCTTCTCTGATTATATTATGTGATATTATTGCTCATAGAACAATAGAATGTTGTGGTTAGAAGAGATCTTAGTAGCTGTCTAGAGCAATCCCTTCATTTTAAATATGGGGAAACTAGACATTCCTTTACTTGAGATTTAAGGGCTTGATGGGTTCTTTGTGGGTTTGCTGAGCTATGAACTAATTCTGAATTTCCTGCCCCATGACCTCTTTTTATGTGAAACAAATACATTTTTCTGTGTTTACCAACCTGTTCTTAATACTTTCCCCCCTTGCAGCCAGGAATATTTCTAACTAATGCAAACCTCTTTACACATGATCTATTACAGACTTGTACTTTTACAAATGGAGCATTTGAAAGCCAAGAGAAATTAATTTCCTGAATGATACCTGACTTTTCAACGTCACTGCTTCAGCAATAGTCAGTGGTGTAATATCTTCAGAGTACTGGAAGAAAGAACTTGGGACTTAGAACTTTACATTCAACTAAGTAATCATCTAAAAATGAGGATGCAATAATAATATTCCTATGCATACAAAGTTTCTCAGAAATTTTACCACATTAAGCCTCTTTGAAAGAGCTGTTGAAGGTTATACCCCAGCAAGACAAAGCATAAATCTGGGAGTTAATAATAAAGTATACGAAATATAAATAAATTAAGATTTTAATAAGATATATCCTAAATAAAGAATTACTTATAAAAATATTTGTAATAACTTCGAAATTTAAGAGTGATGGTGGGAAATAAGAGCTGCTCTGCGAGAAATACATATACTGCTAAACTTTGAGCATGGAGAGGGAAAGTAAATTTAAGTGTGGATGGTACTAAATCAGGATTCAATCTCTCTAATTCAAGGTAGAAAGGAGTAAAACTATAAGCAAAAAGAGCTTAGTAATTAGAAGGCATAAGATTAAGGGGCAAAATTAAATCATAATATTTACATATACACATATTTATTATATACTGTGCTCATTGGTCAAAGAGAACACTCAGACTGTATTATAACAAGAACAGCAACAACAAATATAGAATAAACTAATTTTCATCACTGATTTCTGTAAGAAACATTCTTAATGGACATGTAAGACTGAAAAATGAAGTTACTGTAAAAAATGTGAGGCAAATGTAAACCAGAAGAAATATAGAGTAGCAATATTAGCACAGCACAAGACAGATTCTATGACAGCAGCATAAGCAGTGGCAAAGAGGAGTGCTGCTTACTGTGAAAAACAGTGATTGATCTAGAAGACAGAACAATCAGCAAATATATGCATGTAACTGCATGTAAGCTCAAAATATATTAAAGCAGCAAGTGACAGATTAATGCAGTGATTAATCTTGTAACTGGACATTTTAACATATCACTCTCAGAAACTGATAAAAAGAGCAGAAAAAACAAACAAGACCATAAATTTGTCTGAGTTAATGAATGAGGATAATCCAGAGATACATAGAGAATTTTCTGTACCATTTGGAACAGTCACAAAAATCTGTCACTTGCTAGACCACAAATGTATCTTTAAACTATTCTAAAGAATTAACATTTTACCATACAATTTCTCCTATACATACACAAAACACATAAAGTTAGAAATGAATGTCCAAAAGGATAAAATTTTAAATCACTTATGTCTTTAAATCAATAAAGCACTTATGGAAAACCCCTGTATTAGAGAAGATGAACAGTAAGTGACAAAATACTTAGAGCTAAATGACAATGAAACAATGCAAAACAAAATGTGTGGGATGTATTATGTATTTTTTTAAAATCCATAGATAGGGAAAATAGAAAGACCAAAAACATGAGCTAAGCATTCAACATAAAATCTAGCAATAAAGAGCAAAAAGCCTTATATGTCCAGTGCTGTGGAAGTCCAGGTAAATATCTTAGCTGCTTTAAAATACACACATTCATAACAAATTTATTTTAAATACATTTCTGAGTGCACAAGACAGTATGGGAAATCCCCAAAGGCCAGGAATAATAAAGAGAGGTCTGTAATTACAGAGAAACCTACAAGAGAACTTGCAAACCTATGCTTCCCTAGGATCTAAGCCAGTATTTGGAACTCAGAATTTGAGGTATTATTCTGTCTTGAAAGAATAGGAGACAAGTCTTCAGGGCTATGCCAGGTCAGTGAGTTCCTTAGAATCTGAAGCCCAAATAAGGATTCTTGTGCAGGAAATTAAGGAAGTACTACTAGAAGAAACCAGTAAAGAGTGGAGAAAATAAAAGAGGAAAGAGGAGGAAGCCAAGCAAAGGTATAATCTGAGGCAAAGTCCTATTAAGGTAGCTTCAACCTGATCTCACAGAGGGATTCTAATTTTATTATTTAGTTATATATCATTATTTGTATAAGTTAATATAATATATAACTTTTGGTTATAGTAATTTTATTATAATATTGAGATGTTATCATTATCATAAAAATAATATTATAATAAATAATTTATCCTGACCCAAGGAAAAGAAAACTGGGTTTTCAAAGTCTTGCACCTATCTGTAATTAGCTAAGGGCATGTAGGGGGAATTTGGGGGGATAAACTCTTAGTAACTTCTAGTTCTGTGGGCAGACTCAATACAATGGCTCTGGTAGTCCAAAGGAGGTCCTCTGATGAAGGTCTTTAGGTTAAAATGGATTTGACGGAATCTGTGCATATCACTAACATTTTCTGCTAAAGTGTGGGAACAGAAATGGAGAGACCCAGTATTCCTGGATACTCAAAGAAGTACAACTTCCATAAAAGTGTGGGCATGGGGACATCTAACTACTTAGAAATTGAAGCAATGAAAGAGCTTATTTATTTCTTCCTCTGTACCATGGAAATACTTTTAACAAAAAACAATAGTATTTCTTTAGAATTTATGGCTATAGGTTATGTTGTCACATGCAACTTACATATACTATCCTCAGGACCAGTCGCAGTGAGGCCCAATGCAAAATTAAAATGTGAGGTTCTTTGCTTAAAAATTATTACAAACTTCAAGATGATGACAACAGAGCATTAAGCCAAGTATGATGATCTTCCCAGTGTGGGGCCCTGTGTGACTGCATAGGTCACATACTGTGAAGCTGACCTTAATCACCTTCTCAATAAGATAATCAATAGGCCAACATACATACATACGTACATACATACATCTATATGTAAGTACATACATACATGAATGAATGTTGTTTCATGTTGGTAACATTTGGAACATGCTGTAGAAATGAATTTAAATCTTATCTTGAGAAAACCATGCCCAATCTATGTCCCTTAGAGTCTCTACGGAATAAATGGAGCTAATTACCAACTTAAAATGAAAAAAATATTTACAAAACACACATTTCCAAGAGAAGAGGCAATAGAAATTGCAAACAGAAGAGTTACACACCCAAGATCAGATACTAGAATTATTATATAAAGAATAAAAGAAATAGAAAATTATAATACAAAATATATGAGAAACAAGAGGCTATAAATAGTAACCAGAATTTTTTTTTAAGGAACAACATGGGAATTCTACAAGTGAAGGATATAATTGTTGAAATACAAAACTTAATAGATGAGGAGTTCTGCTTTCATGTATGACACAGCAACATCAAGGTAGATCATCCACCTACAGATAACAATTATTGACTCTGAGCAAAATTTAAAAAGCAACTCTTTACATATCCATTACCATTGGCAAAAAAAAAAAATTAAATTAAAAAATAAATAAATAAATAAAATAAAAAGCAACTACTGAAGGTAGACTTTAGGGACGAGCTGAAATCTGGAAGAAGAGATGGGACTGGGTGAGATCCTCACCTTAGCAGTTGTGGCCTGAGGGTCAGCTCTGGTCATTCCATGTGGAGGAGCCTGAAGCTCTGATAAAAACACGTCATCTTTCTTGCACAAGGAATAAAGAAGCTGGGGTGGTGATCTTTATTGCCCCAAAGTGAGGGACTTATCCAAAAGAAAAGGGACAGGTAAGGGGAACTGTGGTCAGGTTGTACTCGTAACTTTGTCCCATCTCTGCCTGATTGCTGAAGTACACGTTTATAGGACAGACAGCAAAGAACCCAGCAAAGTAAACATATAAAAATGCCTTCAATTGCACAGAGATCTGAGCTAATGCATTCTGTAGGAGAATTTGTTAAACCAAGTAACAAGCAAATGAATACAACACTCTTTTGAGGAGTAAGGGCCTTTGAACCCAAAGACCGCCTATAATATAACATTCAAAATGCAAAGGATAGAATCCAGAATTACTCAAAATACAAAGAAGCAGGAAAATATAATCTATTAGAAAAAAACAATGAAGAGAGTCTCAATCTCATTAGTAATCAGAGAAGTGAAAATTAAGAGAATACATAGATACTTTATACTCATTACAATGACAAAAATGAAAGTTTAATAATATAAGGTGTTGGAGAAGATGAAGAGAAAGAAAATCTCACGCTGTTATTTTGAGAGTGTAAACTGAAGTAGCTGTTAGGAGAACCATCTGAAAGTTCATATTAAAATGAATAACAAATATATATTCCATGCAGGATTTCACTCCTGAGTATGAATATACACCTTGGAGAAATTCCACACAAGAGCAGAGGGGCACACGCAACAAGAATATAATTTCAGCATTGCTTTTTTTGCAAAGAAGTGAAATATCCTAGGTGTTATCCTTGGGGGAAAACTTCAGTGAATTATAGTCCATGGCTAGGTGGGATACTGTGTATTGGCCAGATGAAATGAGCTATATCTACATAGAGAAAGTACTAAAGTAACGATACTTAAAAGGAAAACAGAATGTGATTTAAAGCTCAATAACATTTACTTAAATTTTAAACATGCACTTGCATATACAATACTTTATGAATATATATTACATATGTATTATATATATATAAACATAGATGGGAAAGATATATATTAAATATACAAGACTCTGTTTATAAAAGTGTGAATTGAGTTTGGAGGGTAGGCAGTAGGGTTGCCAGATTTAGCAAATAAAATTACAGGGCATCTGGTTACATTTGAATTTCAGATAAAAGATAAATAATACTTACTAATACCCAATTTAATATTGGATTATTAAATACTTACTAATACCCAATTTAATATTGGATTAAAAAGACCTTCCCATCCTTAGGAATTTCAGCCTGAGGGGACATACACAGAAAAGCAAGAGTAGTAGATTCTTTTCTTTTAGTCCCAAATATTGCACGAGACACACTTATACTAAATATATGTACTAAAAGAATTTTTTATCTGAAATTTGAATTTAAGTGGGCATCCTGTATTTTATCTGTCAAGCCTAATATGGAGAGAAGCAATAACATATAATAAGGAACAAAAGGTCTTGCACAGACATATCATAATGTGTTATGTCCAAAAACTATTGCCAACTCAATTCTGATACAGAATTTAAAAAACATCAGTAAATAACTCAACCATGTAATCTTACATAAATTATTTTGGGAATACAAATTATAGGTTTAAGTGATGTCATAAAATCTTGGGAGAAAATAATTCTAATATGTCAAGTACTTTAAAAAGTGGAGAAAATTTGTCCTTGGTTTTATTTCCTTGGAAGGGACAAGCATTTTCCTGAGATGGTCATATTCCATCTCATGCTACTCAGCACGAAGTCCTTCTTGAGTACATTCACTAAATATTAAATACAAAGTTGATTTTAGTCTACCAAAAATATAATCTTATTTAATAAGCACCATTTCTTATTCTATAGAATGTGTGTGTAGGTTTATTAGAATTTGCTCATTTAAGCTTTAAACTACTGTGCTAATGTACTTATTGCTATTAATCATCTCAGCTCTTCTTTTATTCAGGGAAAAGAAAACTTAGCTCACCTGATTTACCTTATGTCTTTGCTTGTAATTGCAAATAAAATGAAAATGTTGCTGTACCCAGTTTAAATCTAACAAGATGCATAGTGGTGTTTTTTCAGTAAAATGATGTAGACCAATTGAGATCTTTTCCTCTATACTTTATGTAAGTTCTCTACATAATGATTAAGTAACCTATAGAATGCCAAGTGTTGTATCCACATTGCATAGTGATGGAGGATCCTGGCCCAAAATTTGGTTCACATGTTGAGAATGATGACACCATGTACGCTCCTCGTGCGTAGGAAAAGGTTTGTGACTCACAGAATGAGGCTTTCTGGGTACAGCAGGATAGACTCCCCAAGCTCATCCCAAAAGGGCTTGAGATAGTATGGAAAGGAGGCTGGCTTGGGTGTTTATGATACTGGATGTTGGGGGTAGGAAGGGGCGGGGGCTTTCCATGCATAGGACAGGGCTTGTGTAGTATGAATTTTCCATTCATGCCAAAGGAGGGAGAACTGGGCTTTCTTATCAGTTTGATCAGATGTGGGGCAGGAGGAAAAGAAGAAGTAGATCTTAAAAGCTGTCAGCAGTCAAACATCACAATGGAGTCAGACCCTTTACTACAAGTGCTAATAAAAGAAATGGAATCCTAGTGATTGAGGAAATACAATTGACTAGAGTTTTATATCATCACATTGCATTATAATGGAATTGAAATATATGAAGTAACCCAATCACAAATTAAACATAAATAATAGAAGAGCAGGATAAACATGGCTATGCACAAAGGGCCTAATGGAATTGGAAGAATAATATTACTATAAGAAATATGAGTGTTAATGGCAATACCAGTTAAATTAAAAACGTTACTTTTTAATAACATTACTTTATGTAGTATTTAGCAGATGCAGTGGCCATCTCTCAGAAGATTAGAGAAATACTTTATTGTAATTCAAACTCAAAATATTGCTTAGAAAACCTGACGTGATCAATGACTTTTTTGTTGTTGTTGCCATTTCAAATTAAACTGAGCAAGGATTTCAGACAGAAAGGAAATTATGAATAAAATCAAGTCTAGGTTTGTTTCCACTTTTTGACATTTCTAGAATGGTGTCATTCATTTTATAGAGTTTAGTCAAACTGTGAAGCAGCAGCAATCTCAGAATTTGGATGGTATTTTGAGATATTCTAAACATTGGTTTTGAGAATTAGCCATAAAGCATAGTTCAATCCTAGCTGAAAAGTATTCTTATACTGACACCTTCCTTTTCTCTTCCTTCCAGACAGCACTGACCTTCCATTGTTGTTGAAACCATCGGTGGTAATGAATACTCAACTGTGTAGCCAAAGAAATGTGATGGAGTGTCAAGTGACACCTCCCACCCCCAACATACTGTTTTGCATTTACTGAATGACATTTGTAAGACTTCCTCTCCTCCACGCCTAAGACTTCTACTCTGTAAAATGTAAAGATTGCCTCCCCCCAACACATATTAACTAGGGCTTCTTTCGTTTCTGAAATTCTAAGCTCCTTTACCTTCTCTCAGTTTTTCTAATTAAATAAGAAGTAATTATAAGCCTGTGTGTCTTATTCTTCTTGCTTATTCTCCGAGTTTTGCCTCTCTGCAAAAGGGCCTCAGAGTAGGTAGCCTGTATCTCTCAGTTATTTTGATTTACTAAGGCTTATATTTATTTCTTTATACAAAAGCAAATCTACATATTATAGATATTTGAGAAAAAACAATCTGAAAAAATAAATATGAAGAAAAATCAATAACGATGGTGCAGTGGAGAAAAAGAGCGCAGGCTAAGGAGATAAAGATAACAAGGAGAGGCATTTCGAAGATGATGGTCAGGGAAGGAGTCTCCAAAGTGATGACTTTTTGAGAAGCTCCTGAAAAGAGTGAGGATCTGAACTGTGATGCTGGAGAAGTAGCATTCCAGACCAGAAGGAACAGTATGTGCAAAATCCGCAAATGAGAGGAAACTTGGTGCGTTCAAACACCGACCAGATGACCAGAAGGCCTTTGAGGCTTGAGTGCAGTGAGCAAGGTGGCAACGGTGAAGGAGTTTAAGTTTACCTCCGGGATTTTAGATTTTGTCCTCAGTCTGATGGAAAATTATTTGAAGGATGCTGAACAATGCCATGCTTTGATCTGGCTCACATATTTAAAAGGTTAATCTGTCCATTGTGTGAAAAATATTCTGGTGATAGAGTAAGAGCATAAACAGGAAGACCAATTAAGTGGCAAGAGCAGATGAGCAAGTAGACAAAATTTTAATGGTTGTATTGGATGTAGAATGTGAGAGAAAAATAAAAATCAAAGATGATTCTAAACTTTCAGACCTTAGCTATTGGGTACTTGATTCCTTCTGCAGAGATGAGAAAAATATGGGAGTGGCAGATGGGGTTGAGAGCTTGTTGAGTTTGAGATGCCTATCAGATATATAACTGGAAATGTTGATCAAACAGGTGGAAACAAGAGTCTAGATTTCAGGGCAAGGTAAAAGACGGACCTAAATTTGGGATTGATGCGCTCACTGAAGTAATAGGTCTGGACGACAGCACATTGAAAGAGGGTGAATATATATGGAGAAAAAGCCCATAGGTTGGACCTGAGAACACTGACATCTAGAGTTTGGAAAGGGAAGGGAAATCTGATGAAAGAATTTCAAGATAGGAAAAAAAATGCTATTAGTTGAAAATAACACCAGTGTTTGCTTTGAGGACAGGGATATTCTGAAAGGTAATTTTGCTAAAGGAAGAACAGAGAGCCTAGGACTCCCAATAAAAAGCAGGTTTCAAGGTACTGCAAGAACCAAAGGAAGATTTCCAGCTCCTGCAAAAAGTGCTTGCCTCTGAGAACCTTTATTCTCAGAAATACAAGCTGCTCCTCATTGGCTGATTAACAATCATAATGACATATATTTTCATTTTTCAAAGCCTCTTCATACCTCATCCCATTTTGTTTTCACAGCAACTCTTACTTAGGAGACATGACAAATTTCTAATAGCCATTTTATAGATGAGAAATTTGAGGTTCAGCAGGTGAAGTGGTTTCCCCAAAGTTACACCACTAGTTAATGATGACACACCAGCTCAGCAACTAAAGACTTTTGACTCCTACTTCTTTCTACTTTGCATACCATCTATTCAAGCATTTAAAAACTTACACAATGTTTCTTTGTTTTCTCACAAAGAGTATCTTATACAGTAAGTTACACACACATAGGACAAAAAAATGCCAAGGAAATATCTTCAATATCCATCCATTCCATTTAATCAACCGCAGATTTATAAATCTATTGATCAACTCCATAAATAACTTTTTGAGCACCTACTATGTAAATCAGACATCATGTTACACAGATATACTAAGATTAGGAAGGAGTAGTATTTGCCCTCAAGATGATCATAATCTGAGGGATTTTTTCACACTTTTACTTGTTATGCAATAATGGTAATTCATACTACTTTTTTTGTGGTTGGTTAGTGTCTACATTAACAAATATTTTCAGATTTCATCATGGGCTTTACGTCTCCAGAATAACAAGTTCTAGCTTATGGGATAGAAATTTATATTTTATTTTCTCATTTGAAACTACAGGTTGCACATTAATAAGTTGTTAAAACAGACCTTGGATATCATTAATCTGACACTTTCATCATATGGCTAGGAAATTAAAGCCCAGACAAGTGAAAAGTGATTTGACTAAGCTACAAAGCTAATCCATGGCATTGACATTGAAAGCTACACTGTTTGTTAAAGCAGTTTTTCAGATCTCTGAGTTCTGGCCAAGGATACTTCCTGGTTGCCAAAAGTTTCCAAGAAGTTTATCTCAGAAATTCTATGAGTTCCTTACCCAAGAATTAATTTTACCAAGCCAGATGGCTTTGTTGGCAAGAAGGGGGTATCACAATCCAAATTTTGAAGTCAGAGAGGGAGCTTGCATTTCATTATAGAATTCAGATGATCGATGTTCACTATTTGAGATCTTAGTCAGGTATTTTCAAGCCTGGGAAAGTAATGTATTAGCATCTCCAGATAGTACCCAGATATTTCCTTTTTACTTAGCTTGAGCACAAAGTCCCTTATTAATAATATTATATTAATCTTTTAATCTCATCTGAAAACATTACTAATGTGAAGCTACCGTAATTTTTTTTGAGGTTTATTATTGTAATCTCAGTGTCTTAATTAAAACAACAAAGGTTGATTTCTTACTTGTGCGAAGTCTGTTACAGGTTTGGGTCTCTTTCCAGGGAAGCAGCTTTTCATGTTATGGTTTAGCAGTGGATCTCCATATCGAGCAATACTTTCACAGTCACTTCCACTGAGAGGGGTGGGCTGGAGTTTCAAGTATCAGAAATTGGATGTTTCCACATGGAAGTGCCACATATCACTTTGACTCACACAGTCATACTCAAATATTTAGGGGAACAATAGTTACATCTATGGTAGTTATCCTTGTTTAGCTGAATGTATAGTTGATATTTACAATAGCCAAGACATGGAAGGGTCCATTGACAGATGAATGGATAAAGAAGATGTGGTGTATATATACAATGGAATACTACTCAGTAATAAAAAAGAATGAAATAATGTCTTTTGTAGTAACATGGATGGACCTAGAGATTATCACGTTAAGTGAAGTCAGACAGAGAGAGACAAATATCATAGGATACCACTTATATGTGGAATCTAAATAAATGATATAAACGAACTTATGTACAAAACAGAAATAGACTGACAGACATAGAAAACAAGCTTATGGTTACCAAAGGGAATAGTGGGGGTTGGGAGGGGAGAGATAAATTAGGAGGCTGGGATTAACAGATACACACTACTATACATAAAATAGATAAACAACAAGGACCTACTGTATAGCACAGGGAACTATACTCAATATCTTGTAATAACCTATAAAGGAAAAGAATCTGAAAAAGTATATATACACATATAACTGAGTCAGCTGTGCACCTGAAACTAACACAAGATTGTAAATTAACTATACTTCGATTTTTAAAAATGGTAAAAAAAAACAAAACAAAACCCAATAAAAGGAATTGCTGATTAAAATTGTTCACATTTTTGGTCCTCTTAAGAAAAACTTGGTGATTAAGACCATAAGTGGAAAATCAAGGCCACATAATCAACCTAAGAGGCAGCTAAGCATTTACAGTGTCAATCACTGTGCAAAGAGCTTTTCAGATATTATTTTATTTAAAGTAGTCTCACAACAACCTTAAAAAGTTGGTATTATTGTTGCCTTTTTATAAATAAACAACTTGAAGTTCGATGATTTGTCCAAGATTACACACTAGCTTAACAATGGGGCAAGTCAAAGAACTCCCAAATAACAATAATTTGTGTAATAAATTATTTTCAGCCTAAACCTATTAAATAAAAATCATAATAGTAACAAAGGAAATGTCTTGCCTTTTGCTTCCTAGGAAAACTTTCACCGTCTTTTCAAAGAACACTCCTAAACAACCAGGAATGCTAGAGTCACTCAATTCTCAGACTTTTTATAGCGTTTATTGTTGTGTTTTCATTTGATAATAACTCCCATATTGCCCTGACAGATGTTTTCCATTGTTATCTTAAACTGTTATTTACACCATTTTGAGGGTAGGAATCATATCTGCTTTTATCTTGTATTCCCATTAACACGGAACAAAGTGCTTTGCACACGGAAGGTCCTTCATGAATTTATTTTTTTAGGAATTGTCACTGCTTCTTTGAAGGGAACAATGGTACAAAGAAGAGCATTATAAGAATATTACAATGACTGATATGACACGTTTGATGATTCTCCCTTTGTTTTTGCACACATTACCTAGAATTTTAAATGTTCTTTCGCAGCAAGATGCTTATTATTAAATCATGGAAAACATGGAAAGGGAGAACGGGAGTTGGGGGAGACTTGGCCTTGGAAATACTCATCGTGAGCCTCTGTAGGACTTAATTTTCACCTTGGTCGCTGTGAGAGTATCCAGGTTGGGATAATATTTGAATTGCTTGTCAGGTGTGTTAGACAAGCTGACATAAATCTCATTTCACATTGACATTCTTCAACTAAGATCTAACAGCCTAAAACTACAGAGAGATGCTGCCCCAAGCACCACAAAACCTTAAGGCTTGGAATGTCTTCAAGAAAAGACAAAAAGGAGTGATGATTCATTTTCTTGACGGTTACCAAGAATGATGTGGTGTCTTTAGAAGCCTGACAACTGGCTGCCCTGTAGAGGCCTCCAAAGTATTCCTTGCAAATACTCAATTATGCTTCTCAGAATAGGTCTTGCTTTAGAAAATTTAATAGATGAACTTCTGTCTAAAAATAGTTTGCTCACCACCCCCCATTCTGGCTGATCTAAATAACAGAGAGTCTTTCAAAGCGCAGAAAGGATGCTAGAGAGAGCAAATCCTGGCATAAAAGGTTAAAAATAAAAGTCATTATGTATGAAATAAATCTAATTTTCGTCATCTCTATTTTCTGTTCTTTCACTTGGTTCCTAGGCATGATTTTTTATATATATATATATATATACATATATATATATGTGTGTGTGTGTGTGTGTGTATGTATTTTTTTTTAACACTTTCTCTTCTTTTGTCCCAGGTGTCCACCTCTTATTCTATGTAATGTAAGTTGTCCTCCCTCTCTTTTCCTTAACTACTCCCGTTCATCAGTGAGATTTCAGTCAGTGCTTAGTGGGATTTTATCCTCAACCATGATCCCAATAGTACACTTGATATTAAAGGAAGGGTTAATTGACATGAGTGTTGTATCTATTTATCCTTGAGGCATGAAGGATTGACAAGGCATTACACAGAGTCCTCACAAACGGGTTTTCTTGTAAGAGATGAGGTAGGTAGTAGAGATAATTCATACCAAGTACCAAATATGTGTAAGTAGTTTTCTATATATTCATCTAAAATAAGTTTCAAAATAATACTGTGAAGTAAATTCTGTCACCCTCTCACAACTGTTATGGTGGATAAAACTGAAACTCAACTAAGTGGCATAGGTCTGAGAGAGTCCAAATCCCAGGCATGAGGGAGATCTCTTTTTGCTAGAAGGCAAATTGCGTCTAGTGTCAGGGATGGTGTGTTAAACTTAGTTCCCACTGCAGGAGAGAGCTTTTGAATGAAAAAAAAAAAAAAGTTCAAAGCAATGAGTCCAAATATACGCTTTGTCCCTGGCTCATCTTTGCTCATGCTGCTGAAGCCCCTGGTTTCAAATACAGCATCAATCCTGTGAATGGAGATGTTATGGAATAAAAAAAAATATGGTCTAGTTGGAAATAATTGCTATACATTTGCTCAGTGCTCAAGACTATAAAGGGATTGCAGATTCAAGTTAATGCAAATGGTGGAAGCCCTGATTAGCAGATGTGGGCCCTGCTGAGGCAGAGGTATGTGGGCCCTGCAGAGTGCTAGAATCTGGGTGAAGTTATGGTGAAGGTGTCATCTACCTACTTTTCCTATAGTCCCTATTCTATTTGTAGTGACAGTCAGCTTTCATACAAAAACCCTTTCTGGTACATGTTTCAAATTTCACCTGCACCAAAAATGCTCGGGCTTCAGCAAAGCAGGAATAGTAGTCCCCATTTGACTGATGAAAAAAATTATATCCAGAGAATTTTAAAGTCTTCATAAAAGTATCGAAATGTGAAACTGTGATCCAAATAGAGAAGTCCTGGCCACAAACATATTGTGCTTTCCACATTACGCAAAAGGAGAGCATAATAAAAGAGGACTTATTAAATTAAATTTAAAATCATATCCTTGATATATAAAAAAACAAAAGGAAAATGGCAGGTGTGAATCTAGCTATATAAATAATAATGTTAAATGTGAATGGATTAAACACCTGAATCAAAAGTAAAATATGTCAGACTGAAAATATGACCCAACTATATGCAGTCTACAGGAGATATACTTTAGGTTTAAGAAGACAAACAGATTGAAAGAAAAAAGATTTTTAAAAAGCTAGCATTCAATCAGCAACCATAGATAAGCTGGAATGGCTATATTAATATCAGACAAAATACACTGTAAAAGAAAAAATGTGATAAGAGACAAGATGGACATTCTATAATGATAAAAGAGTAAATTCATCAGGAAGACATAACAATTACAAATATCTATGCACCTAACAATAGAGCCCTCAAAATGTGAAACAAAACTAACAGAATTGAAAAGATAAATAGATAGTTCAATAATAATAATTAGGGATTTCACTTCTCAACTTCAGTAGCTAGAACAACTAGATAGATTTACATGCATATAGAAGACTTAAATAAAACTATAAAACAATTGGATCTAATAAACATTTTTAGACCAGTCCACCCAGTAACGGTGGAATATAACTTCTCCCCAAACACGTATAGAACATTCTCCAAGATAGTCTATATGCTAAACAATAAAACAAGTGTGTTCTCAGTGGAATGAAATTAGAAACCAATAACAGAAGGAAATTTGGAAAAAATCACAAATATATGGAAATACAATAATACACTACTAAATAACTAATTGGACATTGAAAAATTCACAAAGGAAACTAGAAAGTATTTTGAGATGGATGAGAATAAAAATATGCCAGAAATTAAGAGATGTAACAAAACAGTGCTTATAGGAACATTTATAGCTGTAAACACCTATGTTAAAAAAATAAAGATCTTAGGTCAATAGCCTAAACTTAAGAAGCTAGAAAAAAAAAAGAGCAAAATAAATCCATAGTCAGCAAATGGAAGGAAAAAATAAAGAACAGAATAGGAATCAGTGAAAAGAAAATGGAAAAACAAAAGAGAAAAACAATGAAACCAGATGTTGGGTCTTTGAAAAGATCAACAGAGTTGAAAAACCTTTAGTGAGATTGACCAAGAAAAGCACAGGTAAGACTCAAATTACTAAAATCAGGAATAAAAAGGGGATATTACTATTGGCTTTACAGGAAAAAAAAAAGATTATAAGGGAATATTGTAAACAACTGTTTACCAACAAATTAGGTAAGTTAGATGAAATGGACACATTTTTAGAAAAACACAAATTACCAACATCAACTGTATACAATCTGAATACAGCTACAATAGGAAAAGACATTGAATTAGTAACAATTTTTCATGAAGAAAAGCCCATGGTCAAAGGTCTTCACTAGTGAAGTTCATCAAACATTGAAAGAAAAATTAATACTGATCCTTTATAAACTCTTACAAAAAATAGAGGCAGAAATACTTCCTAATTCATTCCATAAGATAAGTATTACTTAGGTATCAAAACCAGATAAGACATTTCAAGAAAAGAAAACTACACACCAATATTCATTACTAATATAGATGCAGAAACCCTCAACAAAACTAGCAAATCAAATCCATAGACATATAAAAATGATTATACACCAGGACCAAGTAGGACTTATCCCAGAATGCAAATCAGTTCAACATCTGAAAATTAAGCAGTGTAATACACTACATTAATAGAATTAAAGACAAAACCCATACGATCATCTCAATGTACACAGAAAAATCTTTTTCATAAAATCCAACACCTTTTAATGATAAATACACTTAACAAAATAAGAATAGAAGGAACTTCCTCAACTTGATAAAGAGCATTTATTAAAAATTTACAGTTAACATCATATTTAGTAGTGAAGGACTAGATGATTTTCCCCTAAGATTTAGAATTAAACAAACATGTATACTTTCATCCCTTTCATTCAACATTGTAGTACTAGAGATTCTAGTCAGAGTAATTAAGCAAGAAAAATAAATAAAATACATTCATATCAAAAAGTAAGAAGTAAAACTATCTCTATTTGCAGAAGACTGATTTTATATTTAGATAACTAAAAAAATCAGCTAAAAATCGAATCTATTTCAGCTAATAAATGAGTGCTTTAAGATCACTAATATAAGCTCTATATAAGAAACAATTCTATTTCTAAACACTAGTAATGAACAATCCAAAAATAAAATTAGAAAACAATCCCATAGCCTCAAAAAGAATAAAATGTTTAGGATTATATTTAATAAAAAAGAATAAAATACTTAGGACTACAACTTAAAAAGGGAACATAAGATTTTTACACCAAAAATTATAAAACACAGCTGAAAAAAAAAAGATTTAGATAAATGAAAAGTTTTCCCATATCCATGGGTCAGAATATTTAATATTTTTAAGACGGCAATATTCTTCAAAGTAACCTACAAATTCAATGCAATCCATATGATCATTGTAGCTGACATTTTTTGAAGAAATTTATAATATTTATATGGAAATGCAAGAGACCCAGAATAGCCAAAACAATCTTGAAAAAGAACAAAGTGGGAGAACTCACACTTCCTACCTCAAAACTTATTATAAAGCTACAGTAATTGAGACAATGTGATACTGGCATACAGAAAGATAAATAGATCCAGGGAATAAAATTGAGAGTCCAACAACAAACCCTTCAATTTATGGCCAACTAATTTTTAACAAGGGTGCCAAGATAATTCATGTGGAAAAAAATATTCTTTTTGACAAATGGTGCTATTGGATAGTTATACTCAAAAGAATAAAGGTGGACCCCTACTTCACATAATACACAAAAATTAATTCAAAATGGATCATGAACCTAAATGTAAGAGCTAAAACTATAAACTCTTAGAAAAAAACATAGAAGTAAATCTTCATGATCTTGGGTTAGGCAATGACTTCTTAGATATAACACAAAAAGCACAAACAATAAAAGAAAAAGTAGATAAACTGGACTGCATTAAGTTAAAAATTTTTGAGCATTAAAGCACACCATCGGGCTTCCCTGGTGGCGCAGTGGTTGAGAATCTGCCTGCCAATTCAGGGGCATGGGCTCGAGCCCTGGTCTGGGAAGATCCCACATGCTGCAGAACAATTAGGCCCGTGAGCCACAACTACTGAGCCTGCGCGTCGGGAGCCTGTGCTCCGCAAGAAGAGAGGCCGCGATAGTGAGAGGCCTGCGCACCATTGTGAAGAGTGGCCCCCACTTGCCCCAACTAGAGAAAGCCCTCACACAGAAATGAAGACCCAACACAGCCAAAAATAAATAAATAAATAAATTAATTAAAAAAAAAAAAAAAAGCACACCATCAAGAAAGTGAAAAAACAATCCAGAGAATGGAAAAATATATTTGCAAATCATATATCTGACAACAGACTTGCATCATGAATATATAAAGAACTCTTACAACTCAACAACAAAAAGACAACACAAATAAAATATAGACAAATAATTTGAATAGACATTTCTCCAAAGTAGATATACAAATGGCTAACAAACATGACAAGATGCCTAACATCATCAGTCCTTAGGGGAATGCAAATCACAACCACAATGAGTCACCACTCAACTCCCACTAAGATTGCTATAATCAAAATGACATACAATAGCAAGTGTTAGCAAAAATGTGGAGAAATTAGAACCCACAATGATTGCTGATGAGAATGTAAACTGATGTATCTCCTTTGGGAAATAGTTTGACAGTTTCTCAAAATGTTAAACATAGAGTTATCATATGATCCAGCAATTCCACTATAGCAAAATGGAAATATGTACAAACAAGAACATGTACATGAATGTTTATAGCAGCAACATTATTCATAATAGCTCCAAAGCAGAGCAACCCAAATGTCCATCAACTGAGAAATAAATAAGTAAATAAAATATGATATATCTATATAAGAAATATTATTCGGCAATAAGAAGGGATGAAGCTCGGATACTTGCTACAACATGGATGATTCTTGAAAACATTATGCTAAGTGAAAGAATTCAGTCATGAAAGACCACATATATTAAGATTGTATTACATTTAATGGTAAGAATAGGCAAATCTATAGATAAAGAAAGTAGACTGGTAGTTGCTTAGGGCACGGGGAGGGGGGAAGGAATCAGGGGTGACTGCTGATGGGTCCAGAGTTTCCTTTAAGGAGAATAAAAATGTTCTAAGATTAGATTATTGATAATCGTACAACTCTGTGACTATACTAAAAGCCATTGAATTGCACACTTTAAATAGGTGACCTGTTTAGTACATGAATTATATTTCAATAGAGTTGTTTATAAAACCATGTTTTGACTATTAACTATTCATTCATCTTTTTTTTTCAATGAATAATTATTAAGTACCAAATATCTGCCAGAAATAACAAAGGAAATACATCACAGTTCATGCCATCATGGAACGTGGAGTCTAGTTGGGGAGACCATTCTATCATCTTCAAAAATCACAGAAATAAATGTAAATTGACTACTGTGCTAAATGCTGAGAAAGATAACTGGTACTATGAAAATATATAAGTAGAACTGTCGAATAGAACATTCCGTGACGACGGAAACGTTCTGTATTTTTTCTGTCCATTGCAGTAGTGACTAGTGTGGCTAGTGTGACTGAGGAACTAAATATTTAATTTAATCAATTTAAATTTAAATGGCTACATTGTGGATGGTGGCTACCATATTGTATACCACAGAATAGAAAATTAAATGTGCTATCGTCTGTGAAATCATGGAAATTTTCTCTGAAGTGACACTTGATAAACGCAAGAGCATTCCAAATGAAGAGAAGAGCACAGGCAAAGCCTTTGAGATGGAACCAAGCAGTGCACACTGTAAGAACTGAAGAAGACTAGTGGATCTGGAGTTGACAGAGGAGGCAGAGCACTTAGAGCATGGCTGGAAATAAGGGTTAGGTTGTCAGTACCATACAGAACTCTGAGTGCATATTTAGGAATGATGGGCCTTATGCTAAAAGCTGTAAGAGCTAGTGAATTACTTTTACTCAGGGTGTGATTAATCAAATTTCGACTCAAAACCTTTACTGAATTGACTGTGTATGTAACAGACTGTGGGCATGCATAGCAAGAGGGGATGTTGAAGACCAATAGGGAAGTTCTGCCTTGGTGCAGAAGAAAGTTGGTAGTGGCTTAGCCTAGGGTGTGGCAAAGAAGATGGGAAGGAGACAGTAAGATGCAAAGTTCAGCTTCCAGGTTTGCAGACTCTGAGTAGGAAGGAGCCAAGGTCTTGCTTGGATGTGTCCATTCCACTGTAGCCTGAGGTGTCTGGGGCAAAACTGAAAACTCAACCTGCATCTGGTCTGGAAAGCAACCTGCTTAAAACCTTCTTATTTTACAGGTTTCCATAAATGGAATGTCATGGAAGGCACCCACTTAGAAATTATGCTAGTTGTTTCTGTGAATATAGGAGGATGCTGGAGAAGACTTTGTTTACTATGGGAAGAATCACTTAATGATCTCTTTGCTTATGATCCAGGGAAAAGTATAATAGGACTTGAGGATCTTCTCCTTTAGCAAAATTATATTTTCTAATTCTCTTAGGAATGCCGACACCTGAGAAGGTGATAAATGGAGTATTTCCTGCCATATCAATAAACAAAGGATATCACAATCATCAAGGACTGCAGCCCTCCAACGTGAGCCCTGAGCTGAGGAAACTCAGGGCTGAAAAGAATGCCTGCCATCTAGCAGCCATTAGACTGCAGTCACGCCCTGTGGTGAGCCTGGAGGAAACTCAGAATGTATCAGAATACTGGCCCCAGATAGCTGAGGTGCGTATCAAAGGAATGATTTCAATGGGTCCAGACTCTTGCCTCTTCCCATATACAGAAAAGCGTTAAATTCCTTAACTTGAGATATCTGGCTTTCTTTCATTAACAATAATCTTTTGACATTCCGACCACCTGTCCTTTGTTGCAAAACTCCTGTGTATCCTGGCTCATCCCCTCGCCTCCTGGGAGCAGTTTCTCAGAGCTATCTGAAACGCTGTCCCCCAGGCTGCAGTCCTCATTTTGCCCCAAATAAAACTTAACTCGCTCTCACATTGTACATTTTTTTTAAGTTAACAAAGGGAACGAACCCATTTTCCCAAGGAGCCCATGGCAAGGAGAAGGACCAAGTCTCAAACCATTCTTTCAGAGGTTCAAACTTCAGAAAACCAAGAGTGGCTCTCACCAAAAGTGACGGAGAAGCAATAGGACCATGAGTGAAATTATTATGAAGAAATTTTAAAAAGTAAATAAATGCAGAAGGCTGACTGCTTCCATGAATCAGCAAGGGAAACCTAGGAACAAAGTTTCTGAAGTTTGAATTAGTTTCGATGGATCCCATCCCAACTCTCCCAAAAGGATCATGACAAAGTTTGTTGATTAATCAAATGAGCTTTAACTTTGTAAGGGAATCTTGGCTGGTATTGTGTACAACTCTTTTGACTGCCCATGTGTGGTATCATCTATCCGGGAAGCTGGCTGGAGTGTTATATGCACTTAGCGCCTTAGCATGAATATGTTAAGAAAGTCTTCACTCTCGACCAGGATTTCTCAACTCTGGTACTACTGTACTGACATCTGGGGCCACATAATTCTTTGTTGTCAGGGCTGCCCTGTGTATTGTAGGATATTTAGGAACATTCCCCGCCTCTACCCACTAGATGTCAGTAGCACCACCCCAGTTGTGACAATTAAAAATGTCTCCACATATTATCAAATGTCCCCTGGGGGGCAAAATTGCCCTGGTTGATAACCATAGCTCTGGATACTGTCTTTTCCTCAAAGAGAACTGGGACCAAATACTTATGATCTTATAGAGGTCCCCAGGCCAGTGTGAGACAACATCTATTTTGACTGAGGGAAGAAAAAAGAGGGTTTGGAACAGCAAAGGAACAGAAATGTAAGTAACTGATTAGAAAACAATGTGAAAATTGTTGAAACAGCATGAACAAGCCACAGTAGAATCACAGCACCAGGAGTGATTGATTCTGCCTTGCGGGGAGAGGTAGCTATAGGAACGGCTTAGCAGGGGATGTGAAATTTGATTTGGACCAAGAAAGCTGAGTGGGTAAGGAGGGAAAGGCATTGCAGTCTGGAAGAAAAAGGAGCAAAGGTGTGGAGTTGTGTGAATTGCAGGCAGAAGGGTGCATAGGGAGGGGATAAGGAAAGCGGTGGCAAGTAACGAAGCTGAGAAGGCCTATTTTTTGCAGTTTTTAAGTCTCCTGTATGCATAACATGAAGTTTGTATCAGACCTTGCTTATGCAGTTTACCCTGGCTTAGAAAAAAAAAAAATCAAAACTAGAGGGGACCTTTAAGTCCATTTTATAAAATCAAGAAAATCCAGAGAAGGAGATCAACATAAGAAGGGTTTTTCCTCTTTGAATTTCTGCCTGAGAGCAGAAAGGATTTTTTTTTTCTTTCTTTCTTCCTGATCCCCTGAGAAATTTAAAATCCTCTTGAGCAGAATGCTTGCTAGGGCATAGGAGAAAGTAATTTTAATTGTCTGTTTCCAATTTGTACACAGGGAATTCATTTGTATGAATGTTTCTCATTTATTTAAATCTGATGGTGTTTTCAATTTGGGTAATTCTTTAAGTGAATGATGATAGATGCATGTACGTTTCTCCCCCTCTTAGAAGCAGTCACACGTGAAGTTATTTGAAGATAGAGAAAATAATGATAGGCTTAGAAAATTGTCAGTCATTCTGGATGTAGGCAAAGCCTCACTTCAAATAGTAACATAGATCTCGACCCTTTAAGTGAAGATGATGGCTGTTACCAGGTATTGAAAGTCTGCAAGACAGTACTCATTTAAAGGCTTTACATGTCTTATATCGTTGATTCCAACAACCATCTCTTCAGATAGATAGTATTAAAATTCTCACATTGTAAATGTGGGTACTGAGGCTTGTCTAGATTAAGCAACAAGTCCCAGGTCACAAAGTAATCAGTGGA
Organism: Neophocaena asiaeorientalis asiaeorientalis; assembly: GCF_003031525.2. Classification (NCBI taxonomy): domain Eukaryota; kingdom Metazoa; phylum Chordata; class Mammalia; order Artiodactyla; family Phocoenidae; genus Neophocaena; species Neophocaena asiaeorientalis. The sequence continues at coordinate 10,030,056 of NW_020172779.1, forward strand.
AAAGCTGGGATTGAATCTGGGGTCTGTAGATTTCAACGTCTGTAATTTTAACCCTGACTCTACACTGTTTTTTTTTCCTGCTCCATAAATTTATCTGAATATACTCTGACATGTTTTATGTTAGAAAATTGGTACAATTATATAGTGTACAGCATTACTATCTACGGAGAAAATATCACACTTTTCTAAAAGGCGAGGGCCATGTCTGTTTTTTTTCTTTGTACTCCACAATGCATAATATATAGTCAGGTATTTAGTATGTGTTCATCAAATATGATTGATAGACAAAGAATTCAAATATTGCAAACATCAGGGTGTAGAACTTAGAAAACTCTTTGGAATACATTTGGCTCTTTATCATGTCACCACCATTCAAAAATAAAGTGAATAATCCATTATACTGTTGGAGTCTTATCATGTGCTCTCATAAAACTCACTTCTCTTTTTCCTCCTCCAAATGCTGTGAGGTAAGCATTTTACAGATGAGAAAATTGAGAGTATAGGAAGTGTGTGGCGCGACCTAGTCCACGTTTAGATCATAAGTACGTTTAGGACCCCAAGATTTTAGGTTGCAGCTTTTTAGTTGGGAAGGGGTCGCCAAGATACGTATTTAAAAAAGAAGTAAAATGAGGCTAGCAATCTAGTGAAGCATTTTGAAGACAAATGTTAACTCTCTATGTCGAAACAAAGATTTGTAGTGACTGGAAGACTGAAAAGAATTTAGTAGTCAATGCAACATTTTAAGGAATGACTTTTGGTACAGGATGGAGAATATGGTAACTGGTTGAGAGTAAGCTGTAAGAGGCAGGACAAAAAACCAAGTCATAGAGGTGAAGCTTTGGTTTTTTTTATTATTATTATTTTTAAATTGAAGTACAGTTGATTTACAATATTATATTAGTTTCAGGTGTACAACATAGTGATTCAGTATTTTTATAGGTTATACTCCATTTAAAGTAATTATAAAATACTGGCTACATTCCCTGTGCTGTGCAATAGATCCTTGTAGCTTATTTATTTTATACTTGCAGTTTGTACCTCTTAATCCCCTACCCCATTTTGCCCTTTCTCCCTTCCCTCTCCCCAACAGTAACCACTAGTTTGTTCTCTATATCTGTGTCTGTTTTGTTATATTCATTCATTTTATTTTTTAGATTCTACACAGAAGTGATAACATACAGTATTTGTCTTTCTCTGTCCGACTTATTTCACTAAGCATAATACCATCCAGGTCCATCCATGTTGTTGCTAATGGCAAATTTTCATTCTTTTTTTGTGGTTGAGTACTATTCCATTATATATATATCTTGGCTATTGTAAATAATGCTGCTACGAACATTGGAGTTCATGTATCTTTTTGAATGAGTGTTTTCATTTTCTTTGGATATATACTCAGGCATGGGATTGCTGTATCATACAGTAGTTCTATCTTTTAGTTTTTTTCATACTATTTTCCATAGTGGCTGCACAAATTTACGTTCCCACCAACAGTGCACAAGAGATCCCTTTTCTCCGCAGCCTCGTCAACATTGATTATTTGTGGTCTTTTTGATAATTGCCATTCTGACAGGTGTGAGGTGGCAGCTCATGTGTTGGTATTCCTTTTGTAAATAAAGTTTTATTACAACACAGTCACACCCACTCATTTAAGTAATGTCTATGGATGCTTTCACCCTACCATAGCAAAATTGTGGCAGCAAAGACCATCTGGCCCACAAAGCCTAAAATGTCAACTATGTAGCCTTTTACAGAAAAGCTTTGTCAACCTCTGGTTTATAGTAAATGAGTATTGTGCTCTGCTCCCTTGAGCAGCTCAGGATAAAGTTCACGTGGTTTTGATTTGCATTTTTCTGATGATTAGCGATATCGAGGATCTTTTCATGTTGCCTGTTGGCCACCTGTATGTCTTCTTTGGAAAAATGCCTATTCGGGTCTTCTGCCCATTTTTTAACTGGGTTGTTTGTCTTTTTGATATTGAGTTGTATGAGCTGTTTATGTATTTTGGATATTAGCCCCTTATTGGTCATAATTTGCAAATATATTCTCCCATTCAGTAGGTTGTTTTTTCATTTTGTCAGTTGTTTCCTTTGCTGTGCAAAAGCTTTTAAGTTTAATTAGGTCTCATTTGTTTATTTTTGCTTTTGTTTCCTTTGCTTTAGGAAACAGATCCCCCCAAAATGGTGCTATGATGATTTATGTCAAAGAGTGTTCTCCCTATGTTTTATTCTAGGATTTTCATGGTTCCAGTCTTACATTTAGGTCTTTAATCCATCTTGAGTTTATTTTTGTATATGATGTGAGAAAATGTTCTAATTGCATTCTTCTACATGTAGCTGTTCAGATTTCCCAGCACCACTATTGAAGAGACTGTCTTTTTCCCAGTGTATAGTCTTGCATCCTTTGTCATAGATTAATTGACCATAAGTGTGTGGTTTATTTCTGGGATCTCTATTCTGATCCATTGATCTGTGTGTCTGTTTTTGTGCCAGTACCATACTCTTTTGATTACTGTAGCTTTGAAGTATAGTCTGAAGTCAGGGGGTGTTATACCTCCAGCTTTGTTCATTTTTTCTCAAAACGGCTTTGGTTATTTGGGGTCTTTTGTGGTTCCATATAAATTTTAGGATTATTTGTTCTAGTTCTGTGAAAAATATCATGGGTATTTTGATACTAATTGCATTATATCTGTAGATTGCCTTAGGTAGTATGAACGTTTTTACAATATTAATTCTTCCAATCCATGAACATGGGATATCTTTCCATTTCTTTATATCAACTTAAATTTCCCTCATCAACATTTTATAGTTTTCAGAGTATAAGTTTTGAGGTAAAGTTTTAGAGTAAGAAAAGCACAGAATAAGAATGTAGCCATAGTCTTGGACAGAGAGAGACTATATGCTATTGCCAAAAACAAGGCAATTACATTGGGCATTCAAGTGAAATGTAGGAGGAGAAGAACAAAGTGGTGTATATAATTATCTGTGCAAGTTGTTCAACCAGAAAGGTTTAGTATAAAGACAGAAAATAATGTTTTATTCACATTCAGTCTAAGGTGACAGCAGCCTATTAGAAATATTCTAAAGCCAGTAAACATCTAAAACTAAATGACAAGAGAATAATGATATTGAGTGATCATGATGGGCCAGTCCCCGTACTAAGTACTTTATATTTTTTTTAGATTTAATTTCCATAACCATATGAGGTAGATTGTATTATCCTAAAGTCTCTGGTCTCAGCCTGGTTAATTCATTTGCCTAAGTTCACAGAGCTAGTAACTGCTGGGGCCATAATACAGTCAGGTCCTCTGACTCCAGAGCTCTGCTTTTCACAACTGTACACTATTTCCATGAAGGGAGGGGAGGAAGGAAGGGAAAAAGGGGGGGAGGGAAGCAGGGAGGGAGAAAGAAAGGGAGGAAGGGAGGAAAGCAGCAAAGAGAAAGAGAGAGAGAACTGGTATCTTCTGCATGAAGTTGAGGGCAATGAGCTCAAAGAGGAAGTGAGTATAAGGCCATCCCAGGTCTTACCTAAAATAAGTCACCTTCAGTGTCTAATCCTCATTTCCCACATCAGCAAGATAGAGATAAGTATCAGCTAAGCAATTCAAAACTGGTTAAACAATAAAAGGATTCAAAGAAATCTCAGTAGAAAAACCCCAGAGTTAGTTAATTAAGCAAGTCAGTGGACCAGATTCTTTCTACCTTTCAGCTTGAGGGCTAGCTCTCCTTGTGCTCCTGAGATGCCTCGAGAATTCCAGGTGCCACAACTTCACTCACAAACATCCAGCAGGGATTATTTCTTTGATGTGTCTCTTTTTAAGAGTGTTTCTCAGAGTCTCCCCATGGCCAAAGTATTTCCACATTTTCTTGCCCTATATGGGCCACAAGCTCCCTTCTATGACAGTAGTTAATGTGTTAATAGAATTTCCATTGTTGGCCTAAACCATAGACTGCAAAATAAGGCCCATTGGCCAAATCTTGCTGGCTGCCTATTTTCATAAACTCATGTTATCTGTTACTGCTTTCACACAACAATGGCAGAGGTGAAAAGCTACAACAAGACCATATAGCCTATACAACCTCCCAAATATTTACTCTCTGGCTCTTTACAGAAAAAATTTGCCAACCCCTGTCCTAAACTAATAAAGATCCACTATTCTCAGAAAGAGAATTGTTTTTTTTTTTCTTCAATTGTTCAATTTTTTCTTATGTCATGGACACTCTTTTGGTGTTCTGAGACCAATTTTCAGTGTGTGTGTCAGGGGGATATTCTCCACACATTCAACAAGGAATGCTTTGACACCAGCTGGGTGTCCTACAATTCAACTCAATTTTGCCACTGTGTACCTGGAGATAGTATCCAATTCCACAGATTAAGAGTTCGGTCCTATAAGATTGCACTTCTGCCCCCCAACCCCACTTCAGATGCCAGTCACATATCCAGGTTTTTACCTGTACTTCTGATCAACTAATTATAAATCAGAGGTTCCACGACTTCCTTCTTGGGTTTGATTAATTTGCTAGAGTGGCTCACAGTACTCAGAGAGTTTTACTTACTAGATTACTGATTTATTATAAAAGGATATAACTCAGGAACAGCCAAATGGAAGAGATGCATAGGGCAAGGTATGTAGGAAAGGATATGGAGCCTCCATGCTCTGTCCAGGTGTGCCATTCTTCCTTCATCTCCACATGTTCACCAACCTGCAAGCTCTCTGAATCCCATCTTTTGGCTTTTTATGGAGGCTTTATTACATAGGCATGATTAATTAAATCACTGGCCACTGAAAATTGATACAACCTTCATTCCCTCTCCCCTCTCAGGAGGTTGAGGGGTAGAACTGAAAGTCCCAACCCTCCAATCACATGGCTGGTTCCCTGGTAACCAGTCTCCCCATCCTTAGGTGACATAGGGGCTTTCCAAAAGTTTCCTCATTAATATAACAAACAACACATTTATTTCTCTCACCACTTAGGAAATCCCAAGGGTTTTAGAAGCTCTCTGCCAGAACTGGGGATGAAGACAAAGACCAAATATGTATTTCTTATTATAAATTACATTATCACAGTCACACAGAGGAGAATATATACCAAAGAAATTCATAGCTCTGGAGCCAGAAGGAAGTGAGATGAAAGATAGATCTGGATAAGTAACTGGATGTCTACCAGTCTAAAACTACAAGGAACACACCTGTAGTTAAACAAAGTTACGTTCATTGTGCTTGCTGCAGCAAGAGAGATCAAACATGCCTGGGATCGATGAGATCCCAGTGTCATTGTTGATGTTGATGATTTTGTGACATTGTTAATGTTCAGTAAAGGAGAACCAGATCTAACTGGCAGTGAGTAGGTCAGCTACTGGGGCTGTTTTTTTTCTCCCTCACAACCCAGTATCTGCTACAGAGAAATAGTACTACCCTTGAAGGTCATTGTGGATATTAACAGAAATAACATGTTGTTGAAAGCATTTGAAGGTCCAAAATGCCCTATTAATATAAAGTGAATTTTTTTTTTTTTTTTTGATACGCGGGCCTCTCGCTGCCGTGGCCTCTCCCGTTGTGGAGCACAGGCTCCGGACGCGCAGGCTCAGTGGCCATGGCTCATGGGCCCAGCCGCTCCACGGTATGTGGGATCTTCCCGGACCAGGGCACGAACCCGTGTCCCCTGCATCGGCAGGCGGACTCTCAACCTCTGCGCCACCAGGGAAGCCTTATAAAGTGAATTTAAAAGATTGATCCCATTTGAAGATGGATGCCATAGGTGAACACTTTGAGTCTTCTTCCATGAAATTTTACAAAAGGTATCTCTCAAGTACAAAGGAATAAAGTTATCAAGAAGCTTAGAACTTACTTATTACACTTGCATATATGGAGATGATACTTTTATTGTTTAGGCAGTTACTTACTCTCGAGAAAAGATTTCTAGGGAACTAGAGAGAGTTAATCCTATGTGCCAAGACTGGCAGATGAGGGTGAGCATGGCTCCCTGTGTAAGGCAGTGATACTGGACAAGTTATCTGATATTAAAAATCCACCACAAACTATATCATCTTTGCTTCTGCTACCCCATTCTTTTTTAGTCCTCTAGAAAATAAGTGAAGGCTTCACTTATCTGGATCCCATACTAAAGTGTAAATACTTAAGCATGTACTAAGTATTCTACTCTGTGCCAGGTACTGGTGAATAGGGCAAGTTCATCTTTACTAAGAAGATTATTCAACAGTTTAAATTGATTCCGTTCAAGTCTATTTATTTATAAATATATTTACATGATAAATCCACCCCTAGCATATTTATTGATTTGTATAACACATATTCAATAAGCACCTAAAGTATTATTCACTGGGTTATGGATATATACAAATAAAAATGCATGGTATTTAAGAAGCACCCATGACTTAAACACATAGCAGATAAATTAAAGGTCTGGAATAGGGGTTTGAAGAGAGTACTATGGGAATGGAAGGCTGTGTCAGATGTCAGAGGGAGAATATGAAATTGAACATGACATGGTTTCTGTTGTAGGAAGGAAATAAAAGAAACATTTTAATACATAGACAATGGCAACATATCCTGCCCCAAATTGTGTCCCATGGCCTGCCTATAGTAACTTTACTTAACTATGGGATCCCTACAAGGTGCCAGCTATTTAGTATTCCACGATAACTAACACTCAGATCTTATCTTCAAGAAACTCATTATATAGTTTTAAATAGGGACTTTTAATGCTGACGTCCAAGTCTCTTTTTGCATTTTTCTTAAATGACTCTTATTAGACTTATTAGACTTAGAGCCTATTTAAAACCTGAACAGCTAGGGTGACCTTGGACAAGTTATTTAATCTCTCCATGAATCCAGATCTGAGAAGTAGATAAAGTGACACTTATCTTGGGAGTTTGTTAGTGTTAAAAAGAAACAACAAGCCCCAAATAGAGTCACTTGTGCTAAGCCTCACCAAAACTTAACACCTAACCTAGTGCAGTTTCAACCTTTCTCAGGAGGGAAATTTTAAACCAGTCTGGAATTTCCTGGTCAGCACTAGTGATGTAGTCTGCCAGAGATCCCTTGCTGTCCCCTGAAGGAAGTTGACCTTGCCTGAAATAATCCACCCTTTCAACTTCTTTGTCCTACCCTCTTTTGCCTATAAAAACCTTCCATTTTGTATATTTTGGCAAAAATGATGATGCTAATGATGATGATAACTGTTACTTGTAACTCAAAATACTCAGAGATAAAGAAAGCACAATTTGTTTAATCTGAGAATTGAAAGAAAGCATGATTTGTTTAATCTGAGAATTGCCTCTTCTGTATGTTGGTTTTGACTTCAGGATCCTTTTCTTGGTGATATCAAAAGGACCCCAAATATCATCATATTCCCATATGATGCACACTGGAATTGCTATAAGTAGATGGGGGAGATAGGGAATTAATAAGACTCAATAGAAGCCTAGCTTGACTTACTGTGGTAGTTGGCGCCAAGGTGTCTTGCTTTCCAAATCCCCAATTCTATTTCTTGAATGCATAGTTTCTTAAATTGTGTCAGATCTTGTTTCAATAGCAACCATAAATGGTAGAAGTTATCTCTATAAGAAGTCTAAGCACCATGATTCATGTTTGTATTCTCTCTCTCAGTGGCAAATTACTGACAGAAATTGTACCTGGACAGCACAAAAAGAAGAGAGTACTTGGCAAATAACTGGTAAATTTTATTAGAAAATATAACTAATAATAATAAAATGATAATAATTCAGATCAGCAAATCTGAATAACTACAAATCTTCACTTTTCTTGGGGCAAATAGCTCCTACAGTGTAAGTGAGAACTAATTATACAGCTTACTAAAGCAACACAAAGTTAGGGGACAAGAAGGAAAGGTGTGAATTGAAACTAACATTTGTTGAGCACTGGTAATGTGCTAGACACTGTTCTAGACACTTTATCCATGCTATTCATTCTTTCAAGTCAATATTATGAAACACCCATTAGGTGACAGGCAGTGTACTGTCTGACATGACTGTCAAGAGAAATAAGACATGGTATTTATGTTAAAGAAATTATAGCCTAGAGGAGGACATGAACAAATAGGTCAGCCTTCATGTTGTGATGCGATAAACAGCTCTGTTACTTAGAGAATGGTATCAAAACTGGACAGAAAGGCCAAAAATATTTCCTAAATTTAGAAGTACTTGAACTATGTTTTGCAGGAGGAGAAAGAGGTCAATTCAGTTGAAAAGGAAAAAGTGGATTTTGCTGGTGTCAAGACTAGCATGTGTATAGACAAAGGGGTGGGAAACACTGTGGTGTGGCTGGTGAACTATATGAAGTTTGGAGAGTTTACAAACTATATCGAGGAGTAGCTGGAGATGAGGCTCCAAAAGGCCCACGTACCGCAAAAAAAGAAAAAAGGAATTAATGACTAAGGCATTGAAAGTAGAAGGGAAGAAACTGATTCCAGATGATGAAGTAAAATTGGATGTGGATGATGCATGAGTGAGAGAAGACTAGAAGCTTTCCCACATTTGAGGCTGGAATTGCAGATATAGATAGTATATATATATATAGATAGATAGATAGATAGTATATATATATATATATATATATATATATATATATATATATATA